>NW_021319957.1:773163-816634 GCF_001605985.2 Dendrobium catenatum | reverse complement strand
GGTGTTAGAGGGGGAGTCCAAGGGAGTGAGCTCTGGAGAAGTTCTTTAGGGTTGAGAGAGGAAGGAGAAGGTGAGCGTTGTGAGGGAGAAGAGGTGTGAGGGAGATTACACATTTGCTCTCTGCTTGCTGCATCTTGCTCCTCCTGTGGCCCGAGAAGGATTTGAGGGAGGATCTCCAAGGGAAAGGCTTGTCTACATCCGTTACCTCAAGGTTCTTTGCCTTCTCTAGGAGGGAGAAAAACGAGAAGGTTCTCTGCCGTCGCCAGGAGGGTGAAAATAGAGTTTGGCACTCCGCCACGCCGGGTTGGTGAAAGGGAGGTTTGTAAAGGCTTCTCCGCCTTGCCGAGGGGGGCAAAAGAAGAACTATTTTTGGTAGTGAAAATCCCGGAGCGGAGGACACCGGGGAGTGGACACTATAAAAATCCTTGGTGTGTTTTTTCCTTATCGTCATTTACTTTTACTTGCATTTAATTTTTCATAATTATTGCTTGGTGAAATTTGAGGAAGAAAATTTGTTTAAGTTTTTGTTATAAAATTTTAAAAATAACAAAAATATTAGAACTCCTATTTAGGATACTAACCATTATGAGGTTTTGAGGAAGTTTTAGTTCTAGTAGGATGGGGCGATGTAGGCAAAGAATATTTAATATTCTTACCTTTTTTCCTATTAACCTTAATAAATTCTTCCTCCTCTTCATTATAAGAAGAATCCCCAACACCATTAGAGAACAAGGAATCTTCTTTCTCATCTTTAGTTAAATCAACGTTCAAAACATCCTTATCCTGGTTAGGGATAAACTCACCTTCTTCACAACCATCTTTTTCAACACTATCAATATCAAGAACAGAATCATTCACAGGAATAAGAACTGGAGCAGTAATAGCATTAGGCATATTAAGAATTGAATCAATTGAAACATAGATATCATATTCCTTCTCATTTTCCTTAAAAACCACATCATTTTCCTTATTAAGATTATTTAACACAATGTTATTGTTACCCGTCAAAACTGTATCCACTGTGAGAGGATTTCCAGAAGAAATAACGTGAGCATTTGGGACCTCCTTTTCAATAATTTGAATAGCAGCATCAAGTGAAATAGCATCTAGATTCATAGGATTACTAGCATTCTTTACTGTATTATCCACAAGATTTTTTTTCAAATTAGGATGTAATTTAAAACAATCCAAAATAGAGTGACCGTGAATCTTATAATGAGAATAGAAATCTGAAACCTTCTCGAATTCGACTATTTGAAAATAACCAAAAGCATTTGAACCCACCCAAATTTTCTTCGCATACTTCTTAGAAATATCAACTTCAACGAAAAGCCTCGCCACAGAAGGACAGGTTCTCGACGCTGTAGCCTGGTCGGTTTGCAAGGGATGGACAAATAAAGCTCCAAGGGCATGCAAAACTTTAGGGTTAAAAAAATATAAATGTAAATTCAAAAAAGAAATCCAAATATGAACTATCAGAGATTCCTCCTTAACATCAAAAAATTGAGTCCATTTAAGAACACGCATCTGACAGTTATTGATAAAATGCGCTCTTCTAGCAAAAATCCTACTATAATCCAAATCATTAGATAGTTGAATCGCAACATGACGAGCATCCATCAAACTAACTGAGAAAAATCCATATAATTTAAGATTACCGAAAAAATTACAGATCATATCCAGATTTGGTCTACGCAAACCAAACTTACCAACCAACGTGAACTAAAAATGGGATGCAAGTTTAAGCACATCCTCAACTGAAAGAAGAACAGTCGGGACACCGTTAAAAACCGATTGAGTTAAGTTAGGAATTTTATCACCTTCCATCTGGTTTGCAAAAAGCACATCTTTGAACGAATGAGTAGGAGAAGCAGCTACTCCATCACTATCCAAGGAAAAAAAAACCCTATTTAGCCCCTTAATCAGGCTAGCCACCTTCCCCTAAGGGTTGGAGGTCGGAACTCCAGCCATCAAAAGGCCCCAAAAGGGCTAATAGAGACTACGAGGACACAAAATGAGCAAAACTTCATACTCCAGGTAAAAAAAAAAATCATTGGAATGAAGCTGATCGAGCACCGAGAGCAGCGGAGAAGAGGAAACCCTAAATTGCTCTTGACGGCGTTTTAGGGCAACACGAAAAAAAGTTGGAAAATCGAGCTAATTTTAAGTTGGCGAGTAATTGTATAGTTTTTCTTTCCCCTCCTATTCTTCTTTTCTCCATATATGAATGGTTGTTATCTAGTTTTTGTATTTTCCTAATACATCCAAAAGGATGAGTTACTAAGTAGTGGTAAGAATAAAATATAAACCAAGTTTCAATAAATTGTTCCTTTTATTTAAGATGCACTGCACCTGGAACTAAATATATACTTATATGTCTCTATAAGTATTTTTCTAATACCTAGGATGTTCTAGTTGAAGAACTCAGCCACAATAGTCATATAGCCCATCAATAGAACTCACTAGCAGAGAAAATGATTCAACCTAATTAACTAAATTGATGAGTACTTCATGGCATGTGCACTAGAGAACTCATATAGATTCATCCAAACCCTCAAGGATCACTTATTTTAGTAGGATATGACCTTCTGATGTCATTCAACAACATCTCGGGTAACTAATTACGACTATATGTCAAGCCTATGACACTCTAGATGTAAACAATCCTTAGTTTGCTATCAATGTTGCTTGAAGGGGTTCACCACTCATGTTCAAAGGTCCATACACAACCCTTTGGAACTTACTACAATATCTAGGGGACTCGCCCATAAGGACTTGTCTACATACCATGTCCCAAATAAATACTCACCAATGAAGACTCACCCAAGGGAGTCACCTTGGAACAAAGGGCTACTTCGGGAACTACCAGCAAAGATGCATGTCAAATATAGGTTGAAATGAGTAATATTAAGTTGTCATTCTAATTTTTTTCATGTTATCTTTCATATTTCCATCTATGCCCTTAAAATAATGAATAAAGAATCACAATTAGGATCTTTTTGTGTGCTTCAGATTTTTTTGGTATATTTTGAGCTTTTGCTTTCATCTCCATCCAATCTCCGTAGTCACCCGAGCATCTCTTATTTTTCTAATTTTGGCTTATGGAAATTATTTGTTAGTAAAATTGGATGCGTCCGTGGGAAAATTAAGATCCAACAACTTAATTTTGATTATCTGGATTTAGGGTGCCAATTTTGGATCTTACATGAAAACTTGATTGAACCCTAGCACAAAAAGCTTGAGGTTTGGCAATCCATATAAGATCTGAGCCACATTAAAGTCATCTAATTAAATTACTTGAAAAAAAAAGGTTGAGTTAAAGTCGACCTAAAAAAATATTTTATTATTTGATTATTCTTTTCAAAAAAAAATCATATGAAAAAAAGTAAATACTTATAATTTTTCAGAGTTATTTTATCCAATTAGATTAATGTTGTTCATTTCAAGTCAGGTTTATATTACGCTATCATACCCAAAAAAGTTTTCGTGCGTATTGGGTTAGGTTTATATTTGATCAAGTTCAGTTGGGGGCTAATTTTTCTTATGTTTACTAAATTCTTCGGGTTGAGCTGACTGTATTGGTGATTACTCAAAAAAAAATTAACTATTTGATTATTCTTTTCATAAAAAAATACATGAAAAATTAAATGCTTATAATTTATATCTGGTTCAATTAATCTTATTCATTTCAAGTCAGGTTGATACCAAACTATCATAATGTAAAAAATTTTGTGTTTCTTGGGTCAGGTCTAGATTTGACTAAGTTCAGTTGAGTTAAGATTTTGGATCTGTTTAATAAATCTTTCAGGTTGAGCTAATTGTATTCTTGTCTACACATTTTTGTGTCAGACTAGAACGTGATCCATTAACTCAGTTTAAGACTCCTATTATGGACTGAATGCATTGTTCTTTACCGTTGTCTTATAGGATGCCTTACGTGTGCAATTGATATGACAACAATTTACATGCAAATGTATTGGTTGAATGTAGAGTTAATCTAATCACAATTCTTTTATTGTGCTATGATCAATGGTAACTAAAGTAAAAGTAATTAGCATGCAAAGTAAAAGCAACACTGCACTTAACAGCAAGAATGTGGGTGAAATTAGCCAGCTAATATTTGCTTTAGAAGAGAGCTTGTGATAGCTCTTGGGGAGGAGACTGTAATTCGAGATCTGCCATGGCTGCCCATTCAAACACCCTCTTGAAATTGCAATTAGAAAATTAAATCATCATTAGAGCTCACATTGCAGGAGCGGTTCTTCGATCGTAAGCTCAATTAGATCTTCAGAGAATTTAATCTGGTTAAATTCGAAGCGTAAGCATGCAAGCAAATTCTAGACAGCTGTAACTAATGCCTAGTCAGCGTCAGCATCAGGAAAATAGCCTCTAAGGTTTAAATTACAGCGTGAAAAGTGAATTTTTACTATTAATCTTTTTTGTTTGGAGAAGTATCTGATTTAAGAATCCAAATATCAGAAAAAATTAAGGAACTGAAGACAGAGCCAAGGGTAGAAGAGGATGTTGAAGGACAATGGCGCACTCGTTGCTTTCATCTTTCCCCCGTTCTTTTTGTTTTATTTTGCTAGCATTTTAGTTTGAGTGCAACTCAGTCCAACGTCGTATTCAAACACCATTAATAATCCCTTTCAAAAAGACGCTTTCCCCTCTTTCTCCCTCTAACTCTTTTCTCTCTCCCTTTCTCTCTCTAATGCCCCCCACATTCTAAATTTCTGAAACCGACGGCAATGGTTGCCTGAGTTATTACCCAGTCCTTCCTTTGTAGAAAGAGAGGGAAAGCTTCAAGTCATCAGCTTCTTAACCTGCAAGCTGACTCGTTTTCTTAGCAAAAGCTGGCTTTATTTTCACGCAGGCACAAGGGAAGAAGCACAGCAGCAGTTGCAGAGTCTGTAAAATTATTGTTTCTTTTTTCTTTAACAAGGTGCGGATTTGGATTTCTGAAGCTTATTTCTGTGGCTTTCTGTTTTTTTTTTCTTTTGTTCTGTAAAAGGAGCAACGAAACCGAAAATGATGGAGCCAAAGGAAAAGATGGGAAGAGGAAAGATAGAGATCAAGAGGATAGAAAACACTACGAACAGGCAAGTCACCTTCTGTAAGCGTCGTAATGGCCTCCTCAAAAAGGCTTACGAGCTTTCCGTTCTCTGCGATGCTGAAGTCGCCCTTGTCATCTTCTCCAGCCGTGGCCGCCTCTACGAGTATGCCAATAACAGGTTCATTCTTCTCTCTCTATCTCTAATTATCTTTCTTCTGAAGTTAATTTTTTTGTTGCAGAGTACCGATTAATTGAATGATTATTATAGTTAATTGTTTTCAAAGATTTAGTAATTAAACAACCTTACAGTCTTTACTTTTTTCTTCTATGGATTCTGTATTCATTTGGATGATCTATAGAAGTAGAGGGAAGTTTCATAAAAGGGGTCTCTTTGCTGCTTTTTCTTTCCCTCTTATGTTTGGCTCTTCTATGTCAAGAGCAAGAGCTTTACTAGCTTAAAGTCCAATGATAGCATAAAAATGGCTTTTTCCCCTACTTTCCCTTCTTCCATCTGCTGGGTTTTACTTTGCAAAGAAGATCTAAATTAGAAAAACAAAACTACTTCTTTTAGGAGAACATGAAAAACAGTAAAAGGAGTTATTTTTTTTCCTTGTAATGAAATATGCAGCTCTTTCCCTTCTTTCTTCAATCCATTTTCTTTATAAGTTTCTTAGGTATCAAGATCTGAACTTTGAGTGATGGTGCATCTAGATAACAGTGAATGAGAAGGAAACTGAAATAGATTTATTCTACTGAGCTTATATTTGCTACCCTATGGAGTGACTAGTGGTCCACTTAGGATCTCAATTCTATTATAAAAAAGCAGTTTTTTTCATCACTTTCCTTCCCTTTCCCTTCTTCATAGCCAATTTTTTTGTTCGGGGAAAGCGTGGATCTGTTGTAAAAGGAACCGTTTCTCGTTTTTTATGGCAATAGTAAACAGAGATATGGTATTTGGCTGTCTTTCAGGAAAAGAGAGGATGTCCTATCTCTCTTTTCGAATTCAAGACTTTGCCCTTTCACCTCTCTTTCTCTCTCAGAACGTCACCAATCCATCCTGGCAAAGAGCTGTCAAACTCTCATTATCCATTAGCTTTACCAACTCTTCATACGTTATTAGGGTTTCCATTGGAGAAATTAGGGTTTTTGCCAATTTTTTGTAATCCATATATAAAAGAGGGCTCACGAGATTTACTCTGATTCTTCGCATCTGACAGCATGTCTCAAAAAACCTAAAAAAAATTATTTTTATGGTAAAAAAATGTCATTTTTTAAGGTTTTCTCCATGAGGGCAACTTGTTGGAGAGATATAATAATGAGAGCGGTAAGAGAGAAAGAGAGAGGGAAGAGAAAAGAAGATACGAGCCAATGAGTGAGGCTATTCGGTACAAAGGGAGGATTTATATTTGCCTAAATAGTACACATATAAGAGAAAGTAGCAGATTAAAGACAGACTCAAAGCGGGCAAAAAAGTGGACCTGGGGGGCAGCATTAGAAGAGATGAATTATGAGGATTCGCTGTTAGTGTGGAGAAGGTAGATGTGGCCGGGAGAGCAAGACAAGAAGCAAATCAAATAAGCTTGGCATGCTTCAAATTATGTCCCAAATTAAGATCGAGCTACTTAATTATCACATATTTTGATTGAAAAGTGATGTAAAATATGTAGCTCCTCACCAAAAAAATTATTTATTCTCATTTAAATTTCATACAATTATATTTAAAAATATTCTATTTATTTTGTAATGTAAAAAATGCAATAATAATTAATTAAATCATGTATTATATATATATATATATATATATAATCAAAGAGAAAAAATCTTTCTGAACTGCGCATTACCATTAAAAATAGGTCAGCAGCTCAATAAATGCTTTTCTGAGTCCTATGTGATTTATGGTAGTAACTTTATCAAGTATTTCTATGCATTATTATTACAAAATTTATTTAATAAATATATTGAGATAAATTTCTATTCATTATTATATTATTATTATTATTATTATTATTATTATTATTATTATTAAGATACGTTAAATATTCATATATATGGTAATATTTCATATTATAATAATGCGTACTATTTTATAAGATAGGAGACTGAAAAATCAAAGTTGACAAAAAAGTTTAGATACGTAATAATTAAATTAAACTTAGATTTAGCACAAAAATTTAAATATATAGATATTAGTCAACATTTTTATGTTTTAAATTCATATATTTTTAAATTATAGGATGCAAAACTACATAACATTGGATTATCAAATATGATATTACTTGTTAGGGATGAACCAAAGATATTGATATTTGGCTAAACACACAATTAGGCACATTTAACTTTAATCCAAAATTTTAAAAGATGAGTGATGACCAAGGACTTTTATTTTAACATCAACATTTTTTAAGCTATCCAATTTTAATATAATCTCAAAATTTTACATGGCTTAACATGTCGGGGTGCTTGCTTTGCTAAACACACCCATGAGACAACCTAACTTCACCATGCCCATGCAAGAGGAAATTTAGTGTGGAGCCCAATGTTATTATTGTGCCTTGGAATGAATGCATATATTTTTTTAGTTGAAAGTACAAATGTGTTTTATTTTTGGTTGAAAGTACAAATGGCGAGGAACCCCTCACCAATATTACTAGATATGATGTCACATTCTCCAAATTATCACCAAGACAGTGTTCCAAATGATCCCTATTAGGGGATAAAGCTACTTGATTCTCACAACATCTATTAAAAGGATATATGTTTGCCATAGAATTAATCTTACCCTCATTGACCAAAAAATCTTTTGCATTATCTGGAGATGGCATAATTCCATGATCCTCAATATTATTAATGTTATCATTATTATTTTTCTCAATAGGCATAGTATCCACAATAATAGTAGTAGGCAAATTATTTTTAGTAGTTTATGAATCCCTAGTTAAATGAGGATGATTGATGATGCACCTAGTTTTCATGTGTCCCAATGACTTGCAGTGATCACAATAATGAGGAAATTCCTCTATCTGAACATGTTAAATATAACCAAATTTTTCAGGCCCCAACCAAATTGAAGCAGGATATCTGTCTAACTCGACTAAGACCCGAGCGACTGAGGGATGAGACCCAATAGAAGTAACACTATCAATTTTTAGAGGGCGACAAGACAAGGAGCCCAAACCATGTTGTATGCAGGGAGAAAAAATGGGGCCTAAGGTTATGGAAAGAAATCCAAATGTGGATAATGGGGTAATCCACCGTAATGTCAAAAAATTGAGACCATTTGGTTATCTTCATATAACAATTGAAAATAAAGTAGGATCTATGGGAAAAAAAACACTACTGTATATCATTGTTAAGTTTGATCAAAATAAGCTTAGCATTCAGGATGGTGACCGAAAACTTACTGTTTAGTTTAAGGTTGAAGGAAAATTATCGATTCGCATCGAGAGAAGGCATGTGATTGGGAAAAATACCGACCAAAGAAAATATGAAAAGGGCAGCAAGAGCAAGAACCTCTTCATCAGAAATCCATTGAGCCAGCAGCCCCTGATAGCTTGTGGCTTTGAGGTCAGGGAAGGCATCCACAGTGGAACCGCCAGAAAGGGAGTAAAAAAAAGACCGAGAGGAATTTTTACCTCTTAAATAGCTAGTATCTCCCAAACAAACATGATTTACTGCCATCGGAGATGCAAAACCATCAAAGATAGGCCAAAGCCAGAACGAGCGAGGGCATGCTCGCATCTTCGACCGAGACAAGGAGGTCGCCGGATGTGGAGGACACGGTTGGCTAGATCTGAGCAAGGCCGGTGGTAGTAGCAAACTGCGGGCGGCAGCATGGAAGAAAAAGGCTACTAGGGCGAAGCCATAGCAGTGAAGCTCCATCTAACAAAACTTCAAGAAAATTTTATCAAGTGATGCCATTCTTAAGATGGCCTGGACATATAGGTAAATATTGTATTATATTTGTTTAAATAACTTATAAAAAAAATCGGATAAACAAGGAAATAATGCCGTAAATATCCACCATAGTTGATTCAAATATGTATGGTAAAGGAGACAATATGAGAAATTATTTTCCTATAAAAGGTTGTTAAGAAATTTTGATTTAACGGAATAATTTGATAGCATCAACTTGATAAAGCCTATTTCTTTGGCATTAATTTTCTAAAACAAAAATGGCAGTTACGAGAAAGACAACTGCACGCACCAATATATACTGGTAAAGAAGATCATACCAAATAAGTTAATCTCTACATAATTTTAGAATTGCCTTTCATAATTTTATACTTTGTTAAAAATAATCGATTTTTGAAAATTTCTCAATAACTCAACAAAAAAACTAACCAAAAAAACTATATAATCAACATTGAGTGATAGCATAAGCACAGATTGAGGGGAATTATATGAGCATTTGGAGGATTATTTTTGGTGATGGTTGAATAGTTGGGGAAGGAGTGGCTGGTATAGAAGTTCAAGGGCGTGACGGGCGCAACAACTAAGGCAAAAACTCAATTTCAGATAATTTTATACTGGTAAAGAAGTTCAAGGGCACTAGGAGGATTATTTTTGGTGATGGTTGAATTGCATTTCTATTTTGTGTAAAGTATTTCTACGACTTATTGTTATTATATATTGGTCTAAATCATTTGCTTATATGCTTCAAAAACAAGTCTATCTGGTCTTCTCTTATAGGATCAATTTCATCCTCTATTATACTAGTTAGAAAGGCTAAACTGCTTAAATCGTATTATAAAATCATAAATTGATTAGATTTCTATGGCATTTCAGTTTACTTATTTATACTTAATTTATTCTAATTTTTAAAATATGTTAATATTAGTATTTTTATACATATTTGCCACAAACACAAATCAACTGACATTCAGATCTTACAGCAAGATCACCCTCCTAAGTCAAATAGGTTCAGTAGCATATTTATTTAATAATTTATCTTTTAATGATGAATAAGATATTACTAGAAGCAAAGCTAGTGCACAATCATTCATTAAAGGAATACTTACTAACCATATTTATTAAATGGTAGCAATGAAAATTATAAGATACACAGCATGCACAGTGATCGACTTCTGTTATTCTAAGCCATGAACATTTAATGCTCTCAAGTTGATGTATAATCTATTTAATTATGAAGTATTTAATGTTTGGCAATGAAATATGAAGTGTGCGTGCAGTGAAGGAATTTCTATATGCAATACTAGTGTTTCTTGAGAGACACCTTTTGCTAATTCATTGAAGTAAATAATATAAAAGTTATTTATTTATTTTTTTTGTTGTTGTTTTTGAATAACGTATTGCAGATATATATTATAGTAAGCTATATCTACTCTATATAAAAAATATAAAAGTATTTAATCCAACAATCAACACATTTAAATTCAACCATACAATGTAAATATGAAAATCTGCAATGAATATAATCTACATTGCAAAGATTCGACACAATGGATCAATTTACATGATTTTGTATCAAATCAACATACATCTATACTGAAATCCCAACATGATTAGGATTCTACTACTCTGGACATGCACCTATATATAAGTCCAACTCATTCATTTCCTCGAGTGGGTTGAGAAATGTTTAAATAAACTTGCTTGCAAAAAATATACTTTACCACACAGAGCTTCACCAAATTTCACTTGGCGTAAACCACAGAGATTTACAATAAAAATTCAGTTAAAGCTGTGTTTTGAATAATTTTGGCCCTGCTTTCAAGAGATTTTTTTATTAAAAAATAGCTTTACAAAACAATAAGAAAACCGTTCCAAATGAAAACTTAATGACGAGCAACAAGGACTTAATTGGCCACTATATAAAAAATATAATTAATTTCTTTTCAATCAAATTTTTTTATATAATATATGAATTCAAATGTAAACAAAATAATATATTCAATTAAATAGTAATTAAACACAAATACATTAAGCATAACATAATTTTCTAATTAATCTTAATTATTTTATAATTACCTTAAAGTCTTAGCTATATTAAAAGAAGTCCAAAAAATCAAAATATTTTTTGTATGAACATATAGAACTAGTAAGCTACTATAAATATTTTAAATAAAAATAACTAATTTTCAACTTATTTAAAAATTCAAAAGATCTAAGCTAAATTACCTAAATAAACATTATTAAGTTTGATAGTATGTAGATAATAAATTTGCTGATATACATTTGAGAATTATGCACACATAAATATTTAAATATTATTATTATTAAATTGAATTTTTAAAAAATTAAGCATATGATTATTAATTATCATTATTTGAGCTAATAATAAATATTTTTTACTAACATAAATAGAACAAAATTAATTAAATCTCAAAATTACAGATAAATTTGGAATAATAAAAAAATATTTAAAATTAATTTTAGCAATGCAGTCAGCATCTTGGTAAACTTTTGTTAGACTAATTCAATTAGTTTATTTTAAATAGTAAAATACAGTACACACACTAAGCTAAATTACCCTTAGAACATGATTACTTACATGAGCTATCAAGAATTATAACTTTCAGCTTGTTTTCCATGTGACAATGTCCAAGGTAACTTAACAAGGATATCATCAAAATCATGGTTACTTCAAAAATATTTACTGTAATATACACCTAGCAAACTATAATTTTTTTAAGCTGTAAATGAAAATTTGCATAAGTAATATAAAAATTAAAAAGGGTAAAATTTAGTCTTAAAAGAAAATAAATAAAATAACTCAGGAAATAGTTGGTTAAAAGCAAAAGTAAAATAAACTTTCAGCAAAAAAGCAAAAATCAATCATAATCAATTTTCCTTTTGTGAAGGAACATTGGTATCTATAAATCTAATGAAGGCCCTAGTGAATTGAGAATAGCTCACATATTAATTATTCTTTACTCTATCACAACATTTCAATGAAGGTTCCAACTAGTAAATTGTTAAATCCAAAAGGTAGTCAACTTGAGATAAGGAGGATTATTTAGAAGAGAAATGAAAACTATTCCTAAACACTTCTGAATTAGATGGCGAAGAAGATAAAGGAGAAAGAACAACCTCCAAAGCAAAGTTCCCATCATAAAAAATTGATTCACTTAGATTTGAAGAATTGGGCATCTCTTTTTCAAAAATAATTAATATGTTGATTAGAGATTCCTTGACTAACATGAATTTTTGAATCATCATAAGTTAGTAGCTATGAATATTTGGGCATCTCTTTATAAAAAATAATTAATAAGTTGATTAGAGATCCTCTTGGTGTTCTTTCTCTCCTCATGTACTTTCCTTGCACAAGTCATGGGAGTACCTCCAAATCACCTAGTTATTTTGGTTTAACTAATCTTTTCTATATTCATTAGCTCTATCAAAAATCTTGTCTCTATGAGGTCATAGGATTCTTGCATGTTTTTCTCTAGCTCTCACACATGAGCATTACGGTCTTCTTAGCCTCGTAGTCATCACTGCCTTCTCAGATTATCTCTTAAATACTAGCACCCAAGGTAATAGCATCCTCTCATCTCTAAGGAATCTTAAGGTTTGTTCAATAATAGACCTCCATAGTCCAATCTCCATATATCAACATAATCTATTCCTTTGTTACTAGGGTTTCTTCTTGTGGCACATCTAATGCTAACTTCCACTTCCTTATAGTTTGGATTGGATCCTATACCACTACCAAAATATGTTTCTTCCATTATTAGTTTTCATATACCTCTAGCAACACTTCTTTATGGAGGAGAGCACTTCTCTTTATTTTTCTTCCCAAAGAATTATCAACAAATCTCAAATTTCTCTAAAGATTGCAAACCTATTTCTTTGATATTTGATTATGTGATGAAAGTTTTGTTATATCATTGCTCCTTAATTTACTTTGAATTTTTTTTTGTGAAAGGACATATTTACTACTTATTAACAATTTTTTGGAGGCTTGTTACTCTCATAGAGGTATTGTAATATCTTCAATTAATCCATAGCATTTTTATTGAATTTCAATAGATTTGGAGTTCAAAAAGCTAATTTAAAAAAATATTTTTTAATATTAAGGGGCACTATTTAAAGTGAATACAATTATCATAAAAAATTTGTATGATTAATGAGTCCCCTATTGTAAAAATTTCAGTTAGTATAAATACCAATGCCTTGGTGCCTTCTTCTTTTATTTCTTTTATATGATCCTAGCTTTCAACTATATACAACAACAACAACAGCATCAAGCATTTATCCTACTACGTGGGGTCGACTACATGAATCCTTTTCCTCCATTGTGTTATATTAAAAGTCAAATTCTCGTTTAAATCTAATAAAGAAAAGTCATTCCTAATATTTTCTAGCCATGTCTTTTTAGGTCTACCTCTACCTTTCTTAATATAAGTCAAATCTAATACCTCTACTCTCCTAACCGGGTCATCAGAAGGCCGCCATTTTATGTGACCAAACCATCTAAGGCGACTCTCTCTAATCTTATCTTATACTGGAGCTACTCCAACCTTTTCACATATATGCTCATTTCATATTCTATCTCTAAAGGTAAAGCCAATCATCCACCCGAGCATCATCATCTATGCCACACTTAACATAGTATTATGCTTCTCTTTTAATGGACAACAATAGGCACCATAAAGCATTGCAGGCCTCACCACCATCTTATAGAATTTTCTCTTAAGTTTAAGGGGTACTTTTCTATCACATAACAAGCCCGATGAATTCCTCTACTTTAACCATCCAACTTGAATTTGCTGATAATATCCCCATCTATTTCACCATCACTCTGAACAATAGATTCAAGATATCTAAAATGTGTACTCTTATCAATGACTTGATCGCCCAAAGTCACAATCCCCTCACTAGGTCTATTATTACTAAAATTATACTCCATATATTCCATTTTAGATCTACTCAAGCAAAAACCTTTAGACTCTAAGGTTGACCTCCATAACTCAAGTTTACCTTCAACTCCCTCTCTAGTATTATCAACAAGAAGAATATTATCAGCAAAAAGCATGCACTAATATACATCCTCTTACAAATGTCTAGTGAGAACATCCATGACTAAAGCAAAAAGATATGGGCTTAAGGCTGATCTTTGATGTAACCCAACTAAAATAAGGAAATACTTGGTCAAACCACCTTGTGTTTGAACTCATGTAATAGCTCCTGCATACATATCTTTAATGATTTCAATATAAGCGTTACTAACTCTTTTCTTATCAAGAACTTCATAGAACTTCTCTTGAAACTTAATCATATGCTTTTTCTAAATCAATAAATATCATATATATATCCTCCTTATTTTCTCTATATTTCTTCACCAAACCTCTTAATAAATGTATGGCTTCCAAAGTCGGCCTACCCGGGATGAATTTAAATTGATTTTGAGAAATATTAGTATCATGCCATAACTTATGCTCCATAACTCGCTCCCATAATTTTAAAGTATGACACACTAACTTAATTTATCTATAATTATCACAATCTTGTACCTCACATTTATTCTCAAAAATAGGAATTAACACACTCATTCTCCACTCATATGACATCTTTTTAGTCTTAAAAATAGTATTAAAAAGTTCAGTAAGCCAAAAAATTCCTTCATCTCCTAAGCATTTCCACACCTCTATTGGAATATATTCAGGTCCAACAGCTTTTCTATCCTTCATTTTCTTTAAAGCCTCTTTAACTTTGATTTTACTAATACGCCGATAAAAATATAAATCATTATTTTTATTTAGGGTGATAAGGTCATTGCAGTCAATCTTATTTTCACAATCTTCATTAAAAAGTTTAATAAAATATCTCATCATCCACCTTTATTAAATACCATCTTCTAAGAAAAGTATTTTTTGATCTTCATCCTTAATGCACTTCACTTGAACTAAATTCTTACTACTATATCTTTATTTGGCTAATTTATACATATATTTTTTTCCTCCTTAATATCTAATATAGTATATAAATCACTAAAAGCTAAGGTCTTTATATTGCATATTACTTTATTAGATTATTTACAAGCCTCTTTAGATCTTTTTTAATTATTTAAATTTTTAAAATTAAACAAATTTTTATAACAAATCTTCTTACTTTTAATCTTTTCTTGCTCATTTAGATTCCATAATCAACTATTTTTACTATTAGGATTTTTTCTCTTTGATATTCCAAGCACATCTTTCGTAATATTTTTAATATCACTAGCACTTTTTTTCACATAACATTAGCATCATCATGCACAAACAAAATATTAAGATCTAAAATCTTACTCTAAAAAATATTTTTATTAATATTCTTTAAATGCTTCCATCTAATCCTAGAATATCATTTTACTTCATTTTTTATTTTTTATCCATTTATCTTAAAGTCCAAAATTAATAATCGATGTTTGGAACGTGATGTTTTACTCAGAATAACTTTATAATCTTTGCAATCTAAATGATATAATATTCTAATAAGAAAATAATCAACCTGAATTATACTATATTCATTTTTATAAGTGATGAGATGTTCATTCCTTTTCTTAAATAAGGTATTAGCAATTAAAAAATTATAAGTTAAACAAAAATCTAATATGATATTGCCACCTTCATTTGTCGTTCCAAACTCATGGTCATTATGAATAATTTTAAAATTATCTACCTCTCTACCAACATGTCCATTTAAATATCCTCCAATAAAAACTCTTTCTTTAAGAGATATCTTTTATATTAATTCTTCTAAGTCATTCTAAAAATTTAATTTAGAATTTCCATCCAAACCTACTTGAGGAGTATAAGCACTTATAATATTAATAATCTTAGCATCAATAATAATCTTTAAAGCTATAATTCTATCTCCAATTCTATTAATTTTTATAATATTATCCTTCAAACTCTTATCTATAATAACATCTATACCATTTCTAGTACGACTCTTACCCAAATACCAAAATTTAAATTATTAACTCTCAATTTCCTTAGCATTTTCTCCAACCCATTTAATTTTCTGAATGCACAAAATATTTAACTTCCTATGAATCATAATATCTATTAATTTTATTAATTTTTTTGTAAGAAAACTTATATTTCAAGTTTCTATCCTAATTTTAATTTTATATTTTTTAGTATCTTAGACTAGCTACTTTGTCCACATTTGTCCTTGATGTGGGAACACTCGTCTATTTAACATTGCACTCGGACGCCGGTGTAACGGCCCTTGCACACTTATCATTTGTATTTAGGCCATATAGTGTGTCGCTTCCAAAGGACGTCATAGCATTAACAAGCTTTCAACTATATAGTATTCAATTTATTATAATCAATTTGATCAAGTTATTTGTGCTACTATAAAAATGTAAGTATATTTTTTATTTCAATCACTACAGAAAAGTTAACATTCACAATAGATTTATGGATGACTTTGTGGTAGATTTTTTTCCCAAAAATTTGGATGGATTTGCCATAAAAATTTTGTTGCTTTTTTGTGGAAAATTTGAGACACAAATTGTGCAGCAAATTTGGGACAAAATTTTCACCACAAATCTAATGTAAACTTCTCTATCTAACTGATTGGTTGGCATTCATTTTATGTCTTCATTTTGATCTCGACTTCGCTCCTCCCTCCTTCAGCTCTTGGACATTGTTTGACTCCTTTGATGATGTTCCCTGTTGTATTTCCTCCTTCAAATATGTTCCTTCTTGTTGAATCTGAATTCACAGTTCCTCACCATTATTCTTTACAAACAAAGTCACACCTCTTTCCCATTCTTCTTTGCGACCAATGTTGTACCTCCTTAGGAGACGGGAGCTTACTCATTACGAAAGTATCCATCCTTCTTCCTTTTGCATGCTTCTTCATCCAAATCCTAAATCTCTTTTGCATCAAAGTCAAACATCCTAGACATTCTTTTGTAGCAGTCGAATTCAAATTGAGAAGATAGGAGCTTGATCATTGCTAAACTCCCTCCTCACTATCGCCACTTTAAGGAATACATTTTTTTGATGATATTCTTCTTTATTAATAAGACTAGAGAGGGAGTTGAATGTAAATTTGAATTATATATGTCAACCTTAGATTCTAATGGGAGGGGTAAAGACTTTAGGCGAATGATCCACTAATAAGAGTACACATTTTAGATATCTTGAGTCTATTCTTCATAGTGATAGTGTAATAGATGGAGATATTCTTAGCATAATTTAAGATGGATGATTGAAGTGGAAAATGAATCGGGCTTATTGTTTAATAGGAAATTCCCTCTCAAACTTCAAGAAAAATTTCATAACATGTGGTGATGAGACCTGCAATGTTTTATGGTGCAGAATGTTAGACATTAAAAGAGAAGCATAATATTAAGCTTAATGTCATAGAGATGAGGATGCTCAAGTGGATGAGTGTCTATACTCTTAGAGATAGGGTACGAAATGAGCATATACATGAAAAGAATAGAACATCATACCACATTAATTTAAGTCTATGATAGCTACAACCCTAAGAGTTATTGCCTCCTTTAAGCTCACAATAGGTGTTTATACAAGTTTGTTATGACTTTAAACTTGATACTATCTACAATTTCCAACGTACCATAATTGTTTCCTTTAGGTCAACCATAGTTTCCGCTTATAGGCTTGTTGCAAATTCCACCCTTAAGATGGCTCATGTTTCTATGCTCAAATTTAGCATAACCACTGCCTCTAGGTTAGTTTTAATGCGACCTTAGGCTTACCAAAGGACTAGGCTCGCAGGCCTATGATAATGAGGGACAACCCTCTTCTGCCTCCTACAACTCTACAAATAGTCAAGAGAGTTTATATAGCTAACAGGTGGCTAGCTTAAAAGTAGAGCTATAAAATATCTAAAAATCTCAAGTGGACATTAGCATTCCAATACTAATTAAATGACTATCAAATATTGAAAGAGCAAATTGGTGGAAATTAGCTTGAGCCTGCATCGGCCGAGCAAGAGAGTGAGGATACATATTCTGTTTAGATTGTCTAAGTAGGAATTTTTTATGCATTTTACTTTTTTTGATGTATAAGAACTATGTATATGTTAGTAGCATTATAATAATTGTAGAATAGCTAGAATGTAATTGTCTATTTGAGCAGTTGATTTGTCATTATACAAAAGTGTGTTTCTTATGTTTATTTTTGCATTTTTTGCTGTAGTATTAGCATTATTAACTACTGCTTTTAGACTGTTGGGATTGTTATTATTAAAAAACTTAATTATAACATATTGTAGGTGCTATTTTTTATTTATACTATAGATTTTCAATATATTTGCACCAAAATTTTTGTCGCAAATATCAAAATGATGAACTTATATTGTATTTTATGATGGAACAATTTGTCACAAATTGTGACAGATTTGTGATTAGATTTTTGGTACAATTTACGACGGCATTTCCGTCACAAATTTCGACGGGCTTTCCATTGCAAATTCGTTAATTTGCGGCAAAATTTTTAGTGGGTTGTTAAAATGAAGGCGTTATTTCTTGTATTTGATTTCATCATAAATCCATCATAAATCCACTAAAAATATTTATGATGGATTCCATCTGTCACAAATACTTTTACGACATGACTTTTAATTACTGTTGGAATTGATTTTGCAGTGAATTTTTTCGCTGCAAATAGATGACTTTTCTGTAGTGAATATTGACATAACACCTCCTAAGATCCTTGCTTTAGATCACGTGGTAGATATTGATAAAAAACTAATAAAAACTGTACTCAATGAAGGTAATTTCTCAAAGGAGATTTTCTTTTATCCGTTTTTTTTCCTCTAATTAGAGCAAAATAAGGTCATATTACATATCGATAAAAGGAACATAAAACTCATGCACTTTAGCTTCCTAAAACATAGCCAGTTTATAATTTCATCTCCAATAAAATATGATTCTCAGATTATTTCTAGGATTCATTGGGACAAAAGTTATTCAAAACGGTATGTGAAGTATCATCATTTTATTAAAGCTTCTATTAGGTTCATTGAGAACAAAAAATATTTTTAATGGAAAACTGAGTTTGTTTAATTTTATTTATTTAACTTTTTGAGAGGTCGTATTTTTTTTTTTTTAGTTTAAATCCATAGAGGGGCCTACGCGTTGATATAAGTAAAAGTTATAAGTCCTTAAGGAGACTATCAGCCTGCTACTGCTCGAAGAACTACAATCAAAATCAAAGATATAAAAAAACCTAAGGGCCGATTATCCCCATTTATACAAAATACAAAATCGCCTAGATACACTCTAAGGCGACACAAAAAAAGTTCCCAAAAAAAAGAAAGCTCTAAAGATCTCCAATCAGCCCCGACTTTCTTGCCAAAAACTCCCTCAAGGTGGAAGCAAACCTGCAAAACAAACAGAACAGCAACAAAAAGAAAAAGAGAAAAGCAAGTAGCAGGAAAACCATTCCTCATGCAGAAACTCCCAGAAACCAGCTGCTGGCAAAACATCCACAGGCTACCCAACGAAAACCTATTGGAAACAAACCAATTAGAATCACAGTGAAACATAACAGTTAATAAAATTCCTGGAAATAAACTCCCACGGCGAGCAGAAATTTTTGCTGCCACAATGCCAAAAAATAGTCTTGTTAGACCAAACCAAAAAACATAGATCAGCGGGCAAACAAGAAAACCACAACCACCAGATTCTAAGCAAAAGCCCAGGCCCAAAAGCACCACCTAGCAAAGACAGAAAAAACCCCAAAAAATGCAAAATTAGCCAGTTCTAATACACGGAGTTCTCAGTTTATCCAACTTTACCAAACCTCTTAAGAAAGCAGGCAAATTAGAAGCACCAAATTCACTACTAGAAACACTCTGGCTACCCAACTTTGCCAACCAATCAGCACACGCATTGCCTTTTTGAGAGGGCGTATATTTAGTATCTTGCTTTGATTTTTTTTTCATAAATCTCATATATTGCGCGGATTTTATATCATCAAACCAAAACTCATTAATGTCCCCAAAGCTACAATCAAAAAGGAAAAAAATTTGTAGAGCACAGGTTTCAAAACTAATTATATAATAAAAGAGAAGCAAGTAGTCAATAAGCCAAATCAAAAAATAAGCCCAAGCAAGATATTTAATAAAACCCATTGGGATCCACCAAAAGGAACATATAAAAAGCCAGAAGAGCCACAAAGAGAACTAGATTGACAGAGCATATCCAAAATGAGTAAACCCCCATAGGTGAATTCCATAGCTGGTAGCATCAATCACCACTAAATAGCAGGATCAGCACAAAGAAGAACAAACCATAGGACATGAAAGCTAAATCTGAAATGCTAGAATCAAATAAAGAACAAGGGATTAATGGGAGAAGAAAATCCCTCAAAAAAAAGATCAGAAAGATCACAAATCTAAAGATAAGCACTAAGATCAGCACCCAAGCAATAGAAAGTGTCAATAGACAAAGATAACTGAGGATGAAAAACTGCTCAACAACCTAGCCATAGAGCATAAAACTGCAAGAAACCAGCCAATAACCCCTCCATAAACTGGACAACCTGATATTTTGTTTTGATGTTTCTCTTATGGTATTTATTTTGTTTTGCCATTTGATTAAAATTTCCTCTTTAGCTGACTTATGCTTGATTTGATTTTCTTATGGAAAGTACATAATTAGCCATTTAACTTGATAAGGAGTTCAACTTTTTTTGCAAGTTTTACTTTCATTAATGAAAATCACCTTGGAAAAATACCAATGGTAATTATTCAATGATAAAACAGATGAACGTGTTTCTAAAATAATTTATTAAATTTAAACTGATAGCTCAACTATACTGGTTTAAATGATTTTTCCACTAAACACCAATGCCATAACAAATTATGATGATATAAATAGATCTATGCTATTTGTAAGAGTAATTAATTTAAATTTAGAAGTAATCATATGTCCTCTGTACACGATAATAAGTGAGATAAATGTCACAATTTCCACATTAATATTTAAGCATATAAGGAGTTGGTCATTGCAAATAAAAAACAAAATCTAACAACAATCCATACAATAGCTAAAAAGACGAGTTGGAATGGCCTGAACGTTTAACTACTGTATGCAGATTTGAGAGAAAATAGCCAAAATCTTAGAAAACTATTATAAATATTTTTTAAATCAAATTTATATGATTTAACATATGAAAACATACGTAAATAACTCAATATTTTTTAATTAAATGGAAATTATGCCCAAATACATCAAGTATACCCTAGGAAATTATGTCACTTGAGCTCGTGTGTACTGACACATTTTGGATCTGAATGAAATAATCTTTGTGCTCACAGTTTGATTGAATTGCTGCACTGCCGTTTCAACTTCTGTATTTTTGTTCCATGTTATTAACTTCAGTCTTAATTTCTGCATGATTCCCCATCTTAAGGATCAAATCTTTTTTTTTTTTTTGGTTTTTCATTCCTCAAAAATGTTCAATTTACATGCAATAGATTTACTATTTCCATCCAGATCATAGTTAATTAAACGAAGTAAAATGAAGCACACTCGTGAATATCAAATTAGGATGATCAATTCTAGGTTATCTTGTTTAAATATTTTATTATATGAACAAGGTTCACAAGATTAGTTGATAATAAGTAGCAATAAGGTCAGTTACAGTTAAGAAAACACAAAATCAATTACATATTGAATTTTATAAAGGTAGCTAGAAAATTTATACGTTGATAAAGATTACAGGCCGAACTTCAGCCATTCCAATAATCTCTAACATGAGAAGTGCGGAGCTTCCCACCATATATATATATATATATATATGACTTATAATGCCCCGTAGTTTCGGACAACTATGTCAGAGTTTATTAGTATTTTTATTTCATTTGAGGCACATTTTAAGATGCCAGAGAAGTCTCAGTGCTTGAGATCTGTGTGACATTACATATCTGTATAATATAGAGTTTATAGGCATCTTCGTAAATTTTGAGTCCTAGATAAATTAGCGTATAAAGAAGTACGTAGTCGCTTTTAGTAACAAAATAAATTAACATATATGTAAGTTTGAATGTCCATACCATATCTGTCATATTCTTGTTGGTTGAGCTATATATATTAAATATAAGAGTGTAGCTACATTTGTTTGACTCTGAAGCAACTCTTTTATCCATCACATATTTCCTTGAAGCTTCAATATAATATATAATGCAAAATTATGCTGAATCACAATGCCAGCTTTGTCTTAAGCTTCAAACGCAGAAATAGTAACCGATGGTTAAAATGTATGTTTGGCACTCCCAAGAAAAATAACTCGAAAGTTATGAAGTATTTATTTTAAATAGAATAAAATATTTATTTATAGATTTACTTGAACATATATAGTACTTGCTGGACCATACGATGTGGTTGACAACTCTCTGCTTCCTAAGAACTTCTAAATACTGATTTTCCCCTCATTTATTTGCAGTGTAAAGGGAACGATCGAGCGATACAAGAAAGCTAGTGCTGATAATTCCAATTCAGGATCAATATCTGAAACAAATGCTCAGGTGATTATTACAATTCTCCCATAATAGATGCTTCCTTAATTAATTAATTAGCTTTTAGTCAACAGTAATAACTTTTTTTAGTTTTCAATTCACGCAGCAAGTATAAAAGAGTGACCTTTGATTTTCTTAGGCTAATTTTCTCTGAGATTTAAACAAGTTTATATACATAAGATGGTAGTTTCTAATAATTAAGAAAAATCTCAAGAGATGATAATTAATCTTTGCCAAATTTAGTGGCTTAAGAAATCCGGTGAAGCATGACAGGATCTGATGAATGAAGGATTGAGAGTTAAGAAGACTGAGAAACCACATCTTTGCGTATAGGAGAAGACGGTACGAGTGAATGGGCAACGGCAATAGAGATAGGTAAATCCCGATCAAGAAAGAACAAATCAACCAAAGAAGGCAAATAATCAAATTGAATGCAGACAAATTAAAGTTTTGTGACATCTACAAGCTAAGTTGACCTCATAAAATATAAAAAAATTTCGAAATAAAAGACAATTCCTGCTACTTAAATTGTCGCTTATTTTTTGTAGAAGTATTAGTGATATATTTTTATTTGATTATTCTTTTAAGGATTTATTTCTTTCAGTGACTTTACTTAAAAAATTAAAATTAATATTATAGCCTCTTTTTAAATCTGTCTAATAGATATATTTGTGCTCTTAAAAAATACTTATAACTTTATAATAATCAAAATATCTTAACTCAGATTTTAAATGTCTTGATTTATACAATCGTTTTAGGTGCTCAAAAATCTTAGAAACTTAAAAATTCCTTAAAAAAAAAAAAAGAAATGACTTGATCTGTACAATCATTCTCTTGGTAGTTTAAAGTTCTATTTAAAATATACTATGGATAAGATGATGTCTTATTTGAATATATTTTAAGGTAAACTTTTTGGGTAAAAATCCCGAGAGTGAACGCCTCACTCTCGCCACTCGATTTTAACGTACTTTTTCTTTAACAGTGGTAGTTGGTAGCTTGAGTCTTCCTTTTGTTTACCGTATATTAGAATTACTAGTTAATACGCTCAACCGTCGGTATTGTCGAAGTTCTTTCAGTTTATAGTTCTTATTTGAGTACTACATGTGCCGTTAATTCTGATTCTTGTTTGCCTCTTCTATAACTTCTACTCCCGTAAATTTGTTATACACAATTTTCCTTTATATATATATATATATATATATATAGAGAGAGAGAGAGAGAGAGAGAGAGAGGAAGCCTAATCTCTAAGTGAATGACCTAAGAGAGAATTTTAGAGAATCTCCGAGGAAAAAATCCTTGCATTGACGGCTCCTTTTAGTTATTTGTTGGTTTGTAAATTCTCTAATAGGCGTCCTAAGCTGGATCTCATTAGAAATTTTTTTTTTCAATCTCAAACTTTCTGGTGATTTCTCTGTTACTTTGTTTGATTCTCATAATTTGCTTATAAAACTATAAGATGACTTAGACTACAGTTGAGCTTTTAATAATCGATCTTACTTTGTGTATAATTGCTATATGAAGCTTCTGAAATGGTCACCTTTTTTTTTAGTTGAAACCGACGGAGGGGCCTACGCGTTAATATAAAAAAAGATTATAATGTCCTTAAAAGAACCTCCAGCTCACTAATGCTAATCAGAGCTACAAAATAAAATCTAAGAGCTGGTGGTTCCTTATACTAATAGTTACAAGAAAAACCTAGTAATATTATAGGCCTGTAAGGGGACAATACCCAAAAAAGGAAGAGCATAAGATCACCATTCAGCACGAACTTCTTGCAAAAAATGTGGGACGAGCCATAGCTAGCAAAATTGCTGTGAGCGGCCGATGACCCAGCAGTATCAAAATTCCAGCCACCATACCTACAGAAGAAAAGCCTACAATACAAGAGAATAAGTTTGCAATTACAGTGAAACCAATAAAAGCCATGGGAGAAGACCATACAACTGATATTAGAAATTTTTATCGAAAAGGAAAACCCAAAATCAGAACAACAACCAGTACACTTAAGGCCAAAGATATATAGCCTGGACATCCAAAAAAATGAACAGCTTTCTCTCTGAATTATAACCCAATAAGATCCCCAACAGGATGCACCCCAGGTCATGGTGGTTAATAGGAAAAAATGCAGATACGAGAAAATAACTCAACAGGATGCACCCCAGCCCAAGTACCAACTTGGTAAAAAACTGAAGATTAAAACCCCAACCAACAACACTTATAAACTTCTAGTTGTGACCAAAAAAACACAACCACCTAACATCATAACAAGCTAACAAACGGGCAAAGGCGTTCTCCAGATTCACTAACCCACCAATGCTAAACCACCAACAGAAATAAACATAGACCATGTTAAAACAACTCTAGCAGTGAGCCAACATAAATAAACAAAGACCAAAGGGCCAATAATGAACCATCAGATTCTACCGGATCCACCAACTAGAAAAAAAAGGAAACAACAATAAAAAATTAGCAACTAGAGAGATGAAAACCAGGCAATTGAACACACAGCTCAAACATTTCGGATATAAGGCAACCCAGCTTTATCCAAATTAATCATACCTTTCAACATAGGATGTAAACTCCTAATATCAAACTCCAAATAACTATCAAGATGATAACCCTTATTAGCTAACCAATCCGCACACGCATTAGCTTCACGATAAATGTGCGAAATAGAATAATTAATAGAAGAAAGGGAATTCTTAAATTTTTTAATAAGATAAAAGTTTTGAGGATTTCTAGGCACCACATTGGTAATAATTTAAACAAGAAGCATAGCATCCACCTCAATCCACACAAAATTAATACCCAGCTTAATACATATATCCAGGCCATAAGCTCTGCTATGATAATATTAGAAAATTGTAAAGGACCAGCATATGCCGCAATACACAACCCAAGTGATCTCGGATTATACCACCAACACCTGCATAATTGGGCCCAATAAACCCATCAAAATTAAGCTTGACATAAGGGGGTTTGGGTTTAATATTAATCTATTTAACCACCTTTTCAACCGAATTCAGAGTCCCATAAACCATGGGAATGCCAAAAGCAGTGGTCATATCCAGACAATTATGAAAGTTTTTAACAAATAAAAGATTATAGGAATAAAATTACAAAATTTTATGTCTCACATTCGAAATAATTTGAGTAGCATCCATTTTGATGTCATTATGCTTTGCCTCATTTCTAGCTTTCCAAATGTACCAAAAAAAATAAGAATAGGAATCATATTAAAAATATGACATTTAGCAACATGCACCCAATTCTCTAAAATAGATAACACATCATTTTGAACAAAACTTTTTTTGGCAAGAGTATTGAAATAACTCCACACTTTAAGAGCAATATTACCATTAACAAACAGGTGATTAATATTCTCCACATTAGAACAACACAAACATTTGGAAGGAATGTTAAAATCTTTTTTCTGAAGCAAGACGTCAACCAGAAGAAAACTTTTAAGACTCCTCCAAACAAGGATAGAGTAAGAAAACCTTTTTTCTTTGTTTTCTTTAATCTATTGGAATTGTTGGTTGTGGTTATAGTGGGTTTATGCTAGTTGTTTCTATGATTTTCTATTTGAACCCTTTCCTCTACATGTATATTGATGTTTTAGTCTATTGTGGTTGGAGGTTGTTGTCGTGGATTCCTTGCCTTTGTCACTACTATTATTTTCCTAATTCTATTACATTTCTGTGTTTCTAGCTTATCAGGGAGGTTTTTATTAGTGCTTTCTCTTAGCTGTGTGCTTTTGTTTTTTTGCTCGTGCAAATTTTTTGTCTCACTAGCTTTGTTACTACTCTTCCTCTAGGAGCCTCTAGTTGTCTTTTCTCTTCTAAGTTGGGTTGCTTTTAGCTTCTCTTTGTGCTGTCTGGCTTTTCATTTTGTTGTATTAGTTGGATCATATAATCATTTGGTTTTATTTCAAATGATGTGCTTTTAGATAACTCTTGATCCATTAAGGACTTGTAATCATTTTATTTTCTTTAATGCATAGCCCCCTCCATAGATTTTAAAAAGAAAAAAAATGAGATAACTTGTAGCGAGCTCAAGAAAAATATTACTCTCAAACTAGCATAAAATTCATTCGAATCAATCAAAAGTCTTAAAATATTCATCAACTTTCTTATTTATAGGGTTCTAAGGGCTACAACAAGGTGAGCTAAGCTTTCCTATAACTAAGCTTGGTATTCTTGTATGAGAATGATCACTCTAGGAGAGAGTGAGTGACTAACATGGCTGTGTAGGTTTGTGGTGGGTATTATGTTACAAGCTTGATAAGGAATCTATGATTCTCCCTATAAAGGGGTGAGCTCCATTATATATCTGGGTGAGTTGCTCCTGTTGATTAAGTTGGGTGAGTTCTCCTATGGGTAATCAGCGAGTATCATCTCTTACATAATTAGACGAGTTCCTCCTAGCTAGGAGCCCCTATTTAGGGCAAGTTTCTCTATCATGCTCATAAGCAACGTGCTAAATACCTGTGAATATAAAAATGAGTATACATTTAGTTCCTTGATGTACTAGGCCCCTTTAAAAGAGAAGTGTTGAAAAGGATGAGTGAATAATATTAGATGCGACTATCGAACATGGAGCAAGAAAGTAAATATAGAGTTACATCCTTATTTTTACTATTGCCTAAATGACTACGTCGATTTCACATTGATGGCAATAACGTGACTTGACACTATCTCCCACTCGGTGAATTTGCATTAAAAAGAGCTTTACTATTGTGCTTTGGTGATATAAGTGTCCACATGTTTGAGAAAATGAACCCTTTCCAGATAGCTCTCTCATTCGAGGATTTTGAAGAAGATTACATTTCACAATGGGAGAGATTAGAGGTTAAAGAAGAAGGTGATTGAGATCTTGCTGAGTAGAGAAGTTAACGGTGGCCCCTTGGTAGCGCTGGAGATCCACAAACTCATGGCCACCCCTCCAACAAAGAAGAGTAAAGAAAATTAATCATACCATTGGTAAGCCAACTACGACAACTGATGATGTTGAGCTTACACTGTTGGTGATGATGTTTATCATTTTGCGAGGATTATTCTACCTCTTGATGAGGAGGATAAGCCTCTTGACATGTTACTAAAGAGGTTAGTGGTGCTGGGGCACCTAATAGTGTAGAATGTAGAGGAGGTCCCTTTCCTAAGTTTAGCGAAAGCTTTAAGCACATCTACCTCGGTTAAGTAAGAGAAAAATGGATGTTTAAGTATTTATAATTAGCAAAAATAGATAAATGTTGTTAGAGAGTCTGTAGTCTTTCTTTTCCTTGAGTAAGCTTTGGTGGTACCTAACATGTATGTAGGAGATGAAGGCTTTGAAATAGTGTACACTCCTTTAATACTCAAGGGAGGCTATCTTATTGGATCGGTTCTTAGTTATTTTGTTAAGTTGTTTAGATCTACCCATTAATGAGATTTCTCTCTTGATTATAATGGTATTGCCCCTGGCAGAATTTCTAGATGTTGAGCCTTCAAGAGTGGAAAAAATATAGGTTTTAATGAGCAGGCGATGGTTATCACACTGGAGTAAGTTGAGATGTCTATGGGGTGTATAAGGAGAAGCCTATAAGCTCACTATAAAATGATCATTCCATTGATGTCTTCCCTCTCCTAGGATCTCTCTTGCTAGAGGAGGTTGTTGAGGGACTTTTTTGGAGAAGATGATGAACATCACAGGTCTTTAGAGAGTATGAAATCTCATATGGGGCTATGACCTTAGAGGACATTGATCTAAGGTGAGAGCTCATCAAGATGAAGAGTGAGATCTCTGAGCTAATGAGTGTGGTTACCTCCTTGAGGTTAGAGATAAGGGTGGCTTACCATCAGGTGAAGGAAACCAATTTCTTGGTAGGTGGAAAGTTTGTATTAGATAATTTAGCAGGGGTAGGGGAATGAGACTAGTGATGGTGGCAAATCCTATTAATAGGTCTTTTCATGGTGGTGAGTAGCCTTGTGCCACTTTTATTTTATTTTCTTAGTGTATTGTGTGTGAGCTTATCGATCCTTATGTAAAATCTTTTTATTTATTAATTAATCTTATATTTTGATGAGTTTATTACTCTCATCTTTTGCTCTCGTAATTCTTTATGATGTTGTAAGCACTATATATGCATTCAGTGAGACTGACTCATGAGTATTTGAGTTTGATCACTATGACGAGCAATAATGTGTGTGCCCTTTGATTGACTAATAGAATACATCATTTTAGAATCAAATTTAGTAAAATTATCTATTTTGTCTTTTTAATTATAAATTTGTATATCTAATGAAAATAACTTTCAATTACATACCTAAAAATATTACTCAATATTCATTCTTCCAAAATAAATATATAATAGCTAGTAGATCACTCTATCACTAATCTATCACAAATTGCTAACTAAAAAAAATAAAGGAAAATATATAACAAAATCTAAAGAAAACTTGAGAATATCTTTCAACCTCACTCCAAGTGGTACCAATCCTTTCCCTGGCTTGAAATCATTTAAACCATATATAATGAGCTAAAATGCCCAGTAGGAAAACCAAAACTCTATCACTATTTCTAATATAATATAAAAACAATTAATATATATGTTCAATTCTAGTCAATATAAATCATCACTTAATATGGACATTAAAATATTAAATTTAATAATAAAATTATTATAATCAATGAAATCAAAAGAGATCTATAAAATTATTAGACATATGATGTAGCGTATTATCATCCAATGGATTATGTCAGTATGCTATGCTATATTTATATAATTATTAATGCTAGTAAGAGCTACCAATATTTCAATCAATTTAATGTACAATCAGGTAACTATCATCATGAGTATAATTATAAAAATAAGGCATAAATTTTAGCTTTAATGTGGTATTTTTAGCATATATATTCCAATTGCTTCCCAGCTAGTTATCATCCATATTAATTATCACATATCTAATAAATCAATTAATATATTTAACTGGATTTTAATAATAATTAAGAGTTATCATCCTCTACCCGTCGGTATAATTTGATCAATAGGTTACTGGCTACAAGTAGGATTACACCACTAATCTTTTACTTAAAGGAAAGCCTATCAGCCCAGCTTCTAATATAAGGTATTATATTATAAGAGCTAACTCATATTCATTATAGTATTAACAACCAACCTTTCTTTCTTACACACAAATGTTAACTTCTCTATGCAACGTAAGTCAATATCATGTATGAAATATATAAATATATAACTACAAGGATATCTATCAAATTTATACACTATATATTTACTTCAAAAAAGCATATATCTTTTAGTTTAACTCGTGAAAATTTAATATATTATAGTCAGAATGCTCATATTGATGAGATATATCACATATAGAAAGTTATGAGGTGAAAATTTTATCAATATAAATTTATCCACATTTCTTTGTGATGTAAACACAATTTTGATAAGAAAATATACCAAAAAATATAAAATTATTGAAATCATAGATAAGGTAGTTGTTCCTTATAATGAGAAAAGCAATTTTCCCAATAGACTTGATGGACAAAAAACATACTATGCCCTCTAAAATCTAGCTTTATTTTTCTCTTTCCTCTCACCCAACCTGTTTTAGTCGAATGCATGAGAAAAAAAATTAAAAAGCTTTTCAATGAAATCTAATATTGACTTAGGACATTTATAAAAAAATAGTAATATAATATTCACTACAGGAAAACCCGTCATTACCGGCGGACTAAATTCGCCGGAACACAGATAATCCGACGGAACTATAAGTTTCCAACGCACGTTTCGGCGGAAATGCATACACCGGTTTTGGTCGCGTCGATAAATTTTTTCCGACGAATGTAATGCGCCGGAAAACTTTTCGGCGCACTTCCCGATGCATTACCGTCATAAAACATCAGATTGGTGCCGACGACTTACAACCGATAAATTGCGTCGCCATATGCGCCGGTAAGTTTCTGTCGGATTTTCCGCCGATAAGTACCGGCGGACAAAATGCAGCAAGGTCGCCGTAGACAACCCACAGCTTTGTTTGCGGCACAAAGTTGTCGCCAGAAATAAGAGGCGGAAATCGCTCCGGAACATGCGCTGGTAGTTGCCGACGGAAGGAAGACGTTGATACGTCTGATACAATTCGTTGTATCATTCGTTCCGGCGGATTTCCGGCGTACAATATGCCGGAAACCTGTAGCATTGACAAAAAAAATTTTCATTCCCAGCCAACAATCAAATTTCCACACCTGCAAACCTATACAAATATCAATTCCACAACATTTCAATAGTAACATTTAAACAAATCAATATTTTATAACAAATTCACAACAGTTTCACAATAGTTTGTAACATAAAAGAAACTGTTCAATAGTAACAATCAACAAAAAACATCAGATTAAAAGAAACTGTTCAATAACACATGTTCACATAAATAAACAAGTTCATGTAAACTAAATTAAACTACTCTGACTTCATGGACTCCTCCTTAGGTGGAGCTACATCTTTTCCACTCAGCTGATCCCTCATCTTGTGCATTTCATCCAACAACTGATTGTGTTGCTCCGTACTTGATTGAATCTGTGCTTACAGCTGAGCTTGAACCTATGCTTGCAGCTGAGCTTGCCAATCAGCTTGTGATTTCCTTACTTATTCTAGCTCAGCTTGAAGGGCACTTATTTGTTGAGCTTGTAAGGAGTCATGAAAACTGAATGCGAAGCTGGATGCAGTAGAGGAGGTCATCCCCTCGTATGCCTGAGCTTGCGCACCTAAGCCATATACTCTACCATGCTGCATTCCTCCGACGGCCTGCGACCAGATGCGATACTCAGAATACTCCATAGAGCCGCCAGAAGAGCCCTCACCTGATGCGGCATGAGTCTCTCGAAGCCGTGTATAATCCTCCTGTGAAAGTATACTATAAATATATATAGTTAAACTAAAACTTAGAAAATATTAAACATATATAAAAATATACTTACATAGGCTTTTCTTGATCTCTCATCAATCCATTGTTGATCCTCCTAACGCTTATGAGTGCGACTATGCAATTCAACAAGAGTTGGTTCTCTACCAAGCATCACTTTCTGTTTGAATTAAGAGAATTTCATTAATACAGATTAAAGAACAATTTTAAAAAATATTTAAAATTCATTAGCAAACGACGCCTATGCTCAGTATGTGGAACAGAGCCGCCTGTATGAAGTGAACTACCCAACCCATTAACATCAGAAGCTCTGTTCAGTCGATTCTGATCCCTCCTCCTACTGTACTCTTTGCTGCCCCAAGCTGCATTCAACTCAGCCCATATAACCTCTCCAATCCACAATGGTCGCTTCCCAGACTTTCTAATATCTGTGAATATGTCGCGCATCCGAGTAGACCCACGCTCTCAAAATTCTTTCTAATACTGTCATTGTATTGGGGTAGCTAACAAAACTCTTTCTAAAATCAAATACATATGATATATAATATATAAGATTATTAGCTTAAGTAAGAAAGAATAAATCATTCAACATAAAAACTAAAACCCAAAAATACCTCAAACTCTCTAAACCACATCTCCCGGACTTCTTTCGGGACTTTCTTCCAAGAAACATAAGGAGCATCAAACCTGCTCAGTATGATGTCCCGTATTTTATGTGTCGATTGTTTTGATGGGTAGAACCTACAAAAATAAAGTTATGTGAAACAAATATAAAATATAAAATAAAAATATTCATTAGTTTAAATAAAAGAGACTGTACGTACGTGTCACCCTCAGGTGCTATCAACATTCTACCATCTGTCTCCTGCTCTGCTGCAGCTACTGTCGAAGGTCTAGCTGTAGCAGGCTGATGGGTTGGTGGGGGATAATATAGTGAAGCATATGGTGGAAATTGATAAGTAGGAGGGGCACCAGCATACGGTGGGGGTGTGTAGTATGGGTAAAAAGGAGTACTCTGACCGGGATCTGGTGAAGGAAATCGGGGGTCTGGTGAGTAAAACTGCGGGCTACCGCTTCCATGAGTGGGTAAAGGCTCTGTAGCAGGCTGAGGCTGTGTAGCAGGCTAAGCCGAAGTGGTCCCCTCAGTACATAGTGGCCTAGGTGGTTCAGCTGTACTCTTCTTAGTGCGTCTGTTAAATATATTTTTTATTAATGCTCTACTAGGCTCCTCACCTAAAGCCATCTGCACATACATAAAAAAATATATTAGAAATATGAGTAATAACAAAAATTTTAAAAAAATTATGCAGAGTAGTAGCTAAAAAAAATACAGTGAAGTAAAATGCAGTGAAGTAAAATAAAATGCAGTGCAGTAGCTAAAAAAAATGCAGTTAAGTAAAATAAAATGCAGTGTAGTAGGTAAAAAAAAATTAAGTTACCTTATATTGTTAACTCATCATTTGTTGATTCACTTGCATAAGATGATACACTCCCATTACTATCAGATTCATCATTACTTTCCTCTATGGTTAGATCTACCTCATCTAACTGCAACTCGCTCTCGTTAATTCTGATTTGGTCATCTACATTGATTGGGAGATTTTTTAAATTAGACATAAACTCTTCTTGATGTGCTGATGGTATTGAGGTGGTTTTCTCAATTACTCCCCTTGGTTTTGTCTTCATAACTACCAGCCAATCTTGTTTGCCTCGTATTCCGCTTGGATAGTTAGCATAATAGACTTGAGTTGCCTGACTAGCAATGATGAAAGGATCAAACTTTGCATATCTCCTAGAAGTTACTCATTTTATTTAGAAAATACTAGTGAAATTGGTTTGTAAAATAGATAACCGACGGTCCCAAAATCTTAACATGTAAAGATATGTGTTAATTTCTTAACGATTTGCACTATTACTTGAAAATTATGAAAAAAATCATGTAATTAAAATACCAAAATAGAAATGCTACGGAAAAGATGATTTTTAATTTTGTCTTAAAATGACTCCTAAAATATTTATTTATTTAGATTAAAATAAATGCTATTACAATCTCTGCCACTTTAAAAAATATCGCCATCGACATGTCCACAGATAAAATAGATTAATAAAGATAATTTTGAATCATAAATTCTTCAAAACAAATTAATATGATTCAAAACCAATGTCAAAATCAATAAATCAATTGAAATCCTTTCAAAATATCCAAAATAATGCATGCATTCAATCATGAGTTCATTCAAATAAATCATATTCCCATATATTATTCAAGCACAATATACTATGCAAATTATAAATCAATCAATTCAAGGAATAAAAATTTATAAGTGGATCCTCTAAGTGTGTTTCTATCCTCTTGCAGGATTAAGCTATAAACTTTAGGTCATATAGGTGGCAATGTTGTTGTAGCAGACTATGCAGGTCTTCTTTGACTTTTAACTAACATTCTTCAATCCATCCTACTTATAGACCCTTCATTGTATTCTCTAGATCCTATGATCCTTTATCTATAGCCTTATCTGGCTTGTTCCCCTCTAAATTCAGATCCTATCCCCTATCATTGTAGTGGACAATATGGATAATAAGTCATCTGGTGTCCTTATAGCACACATCTAAGACATTATCCCATCATCAAAAAATATAGTCAACTATGTCTCTTACCACATTAGGCACATTATAATATACCCATACTAGACTTAGATGTAAATTCTCTTATGTTATTTAAAAATCTACTTCTCTTTTCACTACCGCCCTCTTATTTAGGTCATCTCCTGATATTTTCTTGCTCATATCATATCTGAATAGTGGAATGGCCAAGTCTTTCTCGACCATTCTAACTCTCTTAACAAGCTCTAAAAACTCTTGAATCCTCAGTGGTATAACTAGATGCCTTAATTCATCTTTTAATCCTCTTAAAAACTTGTACCATTTTTTGTCAGTAATATTGAGCAGTCATGTGCATACCTGGCCAATACAGTAAACTCTATCTCATACTGCATCATTATCTTGTTCCCCTACTTCAATCTTATGAAAGCCTCCTACATCTACTATGAGGCTAATAGAGGTGCAAACCAATCTATGAAGATAACAATAAACTCTATCCAAGTGATCTATGCATTCATCTTTCCTTGAAATTTCATTCTCTACTATCCAGTCCACCATATTTTTGCTTTTCCTTAAAATAGGAACACTACAAGTGGTACTTTTTTATTCTCTGGATGTTGCATGTTTTCAAATATCTTCTCTATCCTCAGTGACTAGTCTTTTATTGCTAGTGGCTCTATAGCTTCTTGAATATTGAAGGCTTCAACTTATGAAACTTCAATAGATGTCTATCCTTTTATGATTTTTTGTGTCCCGCCTGTCTACTCTGGCTAACTACATCAAACTGTTAGAACTCACTTGAGCTACTACTACAACACTTTGTTTATTTTGTGTATATTGATTGGTAGGGTCCATTTATCCACTAATAAAATTATCTTTCCTAATCAATAACACATAAATTCAGGATGTAATTCAATGAATTAAATGTGAAAATAAATAATCTATACAACCCAACTTCTATCTCACTCATAAACCAATTCCTATAGCTTTGGTTATAATCCAATTCTTTGAACAATCACTCTGATACATATATATATTGAAGTTTACAACACAACTATCAGTACTGACACCTAAAAGATGATTAAAAGAATCCTAAAGATTCTTTGATATACTAATATTAATAACTTTTGTCCCACCATAAATGCATACATAAAGGGGGCTCTAATAATTCAAACATTGAAAAAACCACTTGCCATCTATGACAAAGTGAAATAATCAAGAAATGCTTAGGTGACCTCTATTCTTAATGATAAGTTTAAGTTCTAAAATATGTCAAATCCAATTTTATGAATCTTTTGTTCATAGTATTTGGGCATCCTTTATTTTATCTTAAGATGGATTGACATTCTACATCACTTTCATAAATGACCACACAAAGAAGATATGTTTTATTTCAATTTAAAATAAACCTAACATATTTTTAATGTTATGAAATGGGGAAAAAATGTTGAAAAATAAAATTGAAGCCAAAATTAAATGCCTTGGCATGATAAAAGTGGATAATACGATGCCGATGAGTTTAAAACAATCTTTACAACAAATTTTATCTATAAAGAAAGAACAATCCATTGTATTTAAAAACAAAATAGAGCTAGTGAAAGGACAAGTAACATTCCAGATGCAAGAATATTTGATTCTTTTTTTAAGCTAAGTTTGTGAACACATCAAACTATATGATCACTTAAAAATCATTCATAATTCTCAGCATTTGGTTTTTAGGAGAAGTTAGATAAAAAAATCATAATTCTATCTATGATGAAATAAAATCTCAAGATGATGATCTCAATGACCATAAAATATATTTAAAGGAACCTTAAAAAGATCAGCAATGCAGAGGCAAAACAAAAAGATTTAAAACGGCCACTCATTTTTCTAGAGTTGTATTAACTTTTTTTTAAAGTAGTAGCCCATTTAAATAAAAAAACTAACTATAACTTTTTTTTAGTTGAAAGCCACATAGGGGCCTACGCGTTGATATAATTCAAAATTATAAGTTCTTAAGGAGACTATTAGCCCGCTAATGCTCGAAGAGCTACAATCAATAAAAAAGAGAAAAAAACCTAAGGGCCAATTATCCCCATATACTCAAAATACAAAATAGCCTAGATACACTCTAAGGCGGCACAAAAAATGCGCCCAAAAATAAGAAAGATCCAGGGATATCCAATCAGCACAAACTTTCTTGCCAAAAACTCCCTCAAGGTGGAAGCAAACCTGCAAAAATATAACAAGAAAAACTAAAGGAAATAAAACAGTAAAAGCACCAAGATTACCAGTCTCCATAGTAGCACTCCCAGAAATCAGCTTCGGGACAACCCTCCACAGCATAACCGACCCAGTAAGAAGAAATTTCACGGCCAACCACCAGAAAAACATACCAGAAACAACCAGATTAGAACCAAAATGGAAAGAAGCATAAAAAAACTTCCAGGTTAGAGATGCCAACAATATCCAAAGACTCTCGCAGCCGCAAACAAAAGTAATTCCCCTACCAGCAAAGCAAAAAACAACAAAAATTACTGATAGCTGGGAATTGGATTACCAAACTCCCAGCAGAACAGATCCAAAAAACCCAACCAGCAAAGCTCATAACAGAATGAAGGTTAAAGACCCAAAAAACAAAACTAGCCAGATCTAATATAAGGTAAACCCAGTTTATCAAGCTTCACTAAACCTCTTAAGAAAGCAGAAAGATTAGAGGCTTCAAGTTCTTTAATAGAAGAACACTGATAACCCAACTTAGCCAACCAATCCGTACAAGCATTTCCTTCATTAAATATGGGCCATAGTATAATTCAGATCATGAAGCAGCAATTTAATTTTACGAATAATATAGAAAAGCTATGGATAACCCAAATTCTCCTTTTGAATAATCTGTATTAAGCTTAAGGCATCTACCTCTATAGCCACATTTTGAATACCTTTTCTATGACATAGTTCAAGACCAAAAGACAAACTCATAAGCTCAGCATAAATGACCTTACCATGATTTAAAGGAGCAGAATAAGCAATAATAACATCACCTTGAAAGTTATGAATTATATCACCCATACCCGCAGCATTAACAACTACCGACCCATCAGAATTAAGCTTAAAAAGGGTGGCTTGGGTTTCAACCATCTCACAATTCTGTCAACAGCAATATAGGAAGTATAATTCATAGAAATACCCAAATGCAAAGCCAAACTAGCAGCATTTTTAAAATTTTTTGCCGAGATCATGTTAGTGGCATGAAGCTGTAAAATTTTGAACTTAACATTTGCAATAATATTTAAAGCATTTATCTTTATGTTATTATGCTTAGCTTCATTCCTAGCTTTCCAAATATACCAAACAATAAGAATAGGCATAAGATTATAAATATGACCTTTAGACTTAGTAACCCAAATACTAAAAATAGAAGAAAGATCATCATGATGCTTAGAATTCTCATTTTGAGCAATGTCAAAGAAAAAATCCCAAACTTTCTTAGTAATATCTCCATTAACAAAGGTGTGCACTAGATTCTCGATATTAGAGAAACACTGATATTTAGACATGATACTAAAGCCTCTTTTCATAAGAATAGTGTCAACCGGAATAAAACCTTTCATACAATGCCAAATAAGAATAGAAGAAGATAACAGAATATTATTATGCCAAATAACAGAGAAAATGACCGACTCACTATACTTAATACGAAAATTCTGCCAAGCATTTTTAAGACTGAAAAGACCCGAAGGAGAAGACTTAAATAAAATATGGTCATTGCACTGTAATTGTAAAGGCAATTCAACAATCATGCTCGTTAATTCCCACGGGATGCAATCACTGAGTTTTTGAACATTCCAATTCCCATTCTCAAAGAAATCATACACCTTAGTATTAATCGAAGTAAAATTATTCAAATGATTATCAATGGAGCCACAACCTAACCAATTGTATTGCCAGAAAGAGATATCACCTTTCCCCAAACCCCATTGAATTAAGTGCTCCGCTTCCCACTTAATGTTGCAAAGCCTTTTCCAAACCATAGAGTAGGAACTTTTATAAGTACAAGAATTTGCATGAAAATCTTTACAATACTTTGCATTCATAAATTGAGCCCAAAGACTCATGTAAGAGAAGGCTTTGATAGTATCAATAAAACTTTTGCACCCTAAGCCCCCCTCGTTTAAAGCTCCACAAACTTTGTTCCACGAAGGCCAATAAATGCAATTACTATTGTTTTTGGAACCCCAAAAGAACTTGTTAACTAATCTTTCCATTCTCAAAAAAATAGAAACAGTAGGGTTCAAAGTATGAAAAATATAGACGGGAATCAAATTTAACACACTTTTGATCAAAACCAATCTCCCACCAAAAGACAGAAAATTAAAATTCTAATTAGCAATTTTGTTTTGAAAATCCGTAATAATATCTTTGAAAATATGATTCCTTTTTCTCCCTTTAAAAATCGAAGTGCCCAAGTACTTGATAGGGAAAGAAACACAATTAAAACCACATATACGATTAATAGAATTAATTCTACCTTGATTCACCCCTTTGGACACCAAAAAAATTGCTCTTTTTTTATTAATATCCAAACCACTCAAATTTTGAAAATTACTTAAAAAATGAACAAAACATTAACGTTTTTAATCGAGCCAATAGAAAAAAATTATAAAGTCATCAGCAAAACTAAGATGGGTAATTGGTATACCCCCCAAAGTATGATAAAATAAGGCCGTATGTCTCTTGAATAATTCCTCCAAACCCCTAGAAAGGTAATCCATGGCAATAATAAAAAGAGCAGGCGATAATGGATCACCTTGTCTCAAACCTTGCGCAGACTTAAAAAAACCATGATTTCTCCCATTAATAATAACAGAAAAGAAACAATTCTTAATACTATTTTTCACCAGTTGAATAAAAGCTTGGTTAAAACCAAATAAAGATAAAACATTGTAAAAAAAATTCCAATTCAAATTATTTTAAGCTTTCGTAATATAAAGTTTGAAAATAATATTACCACCATTCACTTTAGCATTTATATCATGAATAATCTCTTGAGCAAGCAAAACATTATCAAAGATACTCTTGCCTTTAACAAAACCAGTTTGATTAACATAAACAATTCTCGGCAAAATATCAACAAGTCTAGAAGCAATAATTTTAGAAATAAGTTTATTGAGGAAAGAGCATAGGATAATAGGATGAAAGTCATTCCAATTGTTAGCAGCATCCTTTTTAGAAATTAAAATAATATTAGTAGTAGTAAAAAATTTCGGGTAAGAGCTACCTTCAAAGAAATCTTTAACCACCTCTAACACATCCAACTTAATAATATTCCAGGACTTAACAAAAAATTTGGTAGTAAAGTCATCCGGACCCGCAACAGAGTCAGAGTTCATGCTCTTAATGGTATTCCAAACTTCTTCCTCAGAAGGAATTTGAAGCAACATTTGATTATCACTATCATTGATACAATGAGGAATAATGTACGGGTTAGAAATAGGAATATTGTTAACCTCTTTATTAAAAACCTGCTTGAAATGATCTACACCAGATCTAATAATATCCTCCTCATTATCAAGAGTATCACCATTATCATTAATAATTTTAAAAATATGATTTCTCATATTTTTCTTTTTAGCTAAAGCATGAAAAAACTTGGTATTTCTATCCCCTTATGCAATCAATTTAGAAGCTGCCTCCTGTTTCCAATAAATTTCCTCTTGATCTTGCAAAAGACCAAGCTTAATTTTAGCATTATTAAGAGCAGCAATACTATCAAAAACCAGATTACCCATAAAAATCTTTTCACAATCCATCACCTCTTTTTCAGCCTCCTTAATATTAGAAAAAATATTTTTAAAAACATTTTTATTCCACCACCTTAAAACTTATTTTAATTTACTAAGCTTGGCCCAAACCATGGACATACCATAGATATCATTATTCAGAGCTAAAGGTGCATTCTAGTTATTATAAACAACATCTTTGAAATCCTTATGAGATAACCACATATTTTGAAATTTAAAAGCAAAAGGATGCTAAAGCTTAATAGAATCAATAATCAGAAGTAAAGGAGCATGATCAAAAGAAGTTCTACTTAAATGTTCAACATGAGTCATAGGAAAATTAACCAACCAATCATTATTAAATAAAATCATATCCAGTCTTTGCCATAAATTAGCTCTACTCCAAGTAAAAGCATTACCAAAAAAGCCAATATCATGTAAATTACAATCACTGATCATAGAATTGAAATCCTCCATAGAATGAATGTTAGGAGACTTACCCCCTCTTCTCTCATTAGCATTGCAAATAGTATTAAAGTCCCCACCAACACACCACGGTTTGGTAGAAACAGCAGCAAAAGAAGATAGTTTCTCCCAAAGAGTCAAACGGCCGAGTCTAGTGCAAGAAGCATAGACAAAAGAAGCATTGTAATTAAAGTTAAAATAAACAATGTTGACATTAACCACTTGATGGCAATCCTCTAAAATAGTTAAATTAACAGCATTCTTCCAAAAAATTCAGATTTTGTTGGAACAATTGGCAAAAAATAAGGAAAAACCCAAACGATTAGTAGTACTATCAATTTTCACCCTAGAAATTAAAGGTTCAAGTAAAATCAAAACTTGAATATTGTAAATTCTATAAAGATTTTTTACTCTAGTAATCGATTCAGTCCCCCCAATACCTCTAATATTCCAAATGAGAGCATTAACCATTAGAAATTTTTGAGGAAGTTTTAGTTCTAGTAGAACGAGGCGTCTGAGGTAATGAGATTTTAATATTCTTACCCTTTTTTTAACAACCTTTATAAATTCATCCTCCTCTTCTTTATTGGAGGAATTACCAACATCAATATAGGACAAAGAATCTTCTTTTTCATCGCTACCCAAAACATCCTTCAAGACCTCCTTTCCATCGTTGGGGATAAATTCCCCTTCTTCACAAAATTCATTATCACAACTATTAATCTCAACTAGAGGAGCATTAACAGGAGTAGGCACAAATAACCGAACGCTTTTGAGCCCGCCCAAATTTCCTTTGCATGCTTTTTTGAGATGTTGACTTCAACAAGAACTCTCGCCACTGAAGGACGGGTTCTCGTTGCAGTAGCCTGGTCGGTTTGCAATGGACGACAAAAAATGGAACCAATAGCATGCAAAACTTTTGAATTAAAGAAGTGTAAACGATGATTAGGAAATGAAATCCAGATGGGAACTATTGGAGATTCCTCTTTTACATCAAAAAATGGAGTCCATTTAAGCACACCCATTTGGCCGTTGCTGATAAAATAAGCTCTCCTAGCAAAAACCCTACTAAAGTCCAAATCATTAGAAAGTTGAATCGCAATATGTCGAGCATCCATCAAGCCAACAGAAAAAAACTAGACAATTTAAGGTTACCTAAAAAGTGACGAATCGAATCCAGGTTTAGTCTGCGCAGACCAAACTTACCAACTAATGTGAACTTAAAAGGAGAAGCCAGTTTAAGCACATCCTCATCAGAAAGAAGGATGGCCGGAATACCATTAAAAACCGTTTGGGCCAGGGCATTTTATTTTCTTATGTTTTTATAACACACTTATATTTTACTCTTACTTCTTATTTTTTTAGGACTATGATTCCTAACTTTGAAGTGGAAAAAAAAATCTTATCAATTAATTTTTAAAAGAAAGATTTACAAGATCAGAGATTGGAGTCAAGCCCTTAAATTCTAGAAGCCTTTGTTCTTTTTTTTTTTTAATTCTTACTTTTCTTTTGTTTTCTTTCATTTTTTCACCCCCGCTCTTCCATGGATCTTTCCCCAAGCAATCATCGAACTTTTTATATCATCTGACTACCTTTTTTTAGACCTAAGTGGACATTTCTCACTCCTAATGTTTATGCCTTCATTGTATTGTCACTAGAAGCAAGCTTGATGCATCAACAATATCTTCATCAATGCCACTCTATTCTCTTATCTAAGATGCAAAAGATGCTTTGCTATAAAAAAAAAAAGAATTAAGATGAAGTTGTTTTTTATGTGTGGAATCTTATTGTGTTTATCAATCGGGTTGTTTTGTTGCCTTGGACTTCAAGTTTGTCATGCTTGTTGGGGGGTGCAAGGTGTTTACCCTTTGTTTGGGTTAGGCCATGTGCTTTACACATGAATTTTTTTTTTTTGCACAACACATTAGCACTGTGTACCAGAGCACTTGGGACTATGTACCTGAGTACCCCAGCACTGAACAACAAAGAGTGGAGTGCCGCAGTCATCTAGGTTTTTTTTTGTTAAAAGCAACAGAGGGGACTACGCGTTCATATCAAAAATATCGGTTACTGAGTCCTTAAAAGGATCCTCCAGCTCTCTACTGCTCCGAAGATCTACAAGATTAAAAGAAATAAAACCTAAGAGCCGGTGGTTCCTTGTTCTAAGATTACAAAAAGAACAAAAGAAAATACTCGGGCTGTGAGTAGACAGCACCCAAAAAAGGAAAATCCTTAAATAAGCATTCAGCACCATCTTCCTGCAAGAATAAAGAGAACAACAGAAAAAGAAAAAACAACTACAAATAAACAGTACCTTGCAATTCTTTAAATTTCCTACTTGATCAAAAAGTATAGGCCTGTAAAATACTCTCAAAAGAAGCAAGTAAGAATGCTCGAAAATATCACAGAAGAAAAACCCATAATTCCGCCTGAAGGGCGTACAGATATAAAAGAGAAACAACATATCCTTCAAGGCCAGAAAATTAACAATGAAATTCAACTTAATAAGTCTAGTGAAATGAAAGACTTTCCCCTCCAGTAAAATCCTATCATCAGAAAGCGTATAACTAACATTCTCCCTCCAGCTACTGAAAATGTACCCGTCCTTCCAAATGTAAACCCCACAGAACAACCAACCATCAAACGTCCAAGCCACCTTCATAATACAGAGAAACAAGTTAAGAAAAGATTCTTACTATCCAGTTTGGAAGAACAAAACAAAAGGAAACGCATGAGAACCAAACCAGAAACCAAACTCCAGAAAAGTAAAATCGAATGGTTAAGGTGTCCACTATCCCAAATCCCAATCCAGAAAAGCACAGAAATGAAAGGGAAAAACTCAACCAATAACAAAACCTTATAGCTAATAAAACAGTTAGAGAGACACTATAAAATAAGAGAGCAAGACACCCTTAGGACGGCAGTGCAAAACATAACCAAAAACTTCTAGATTACCTTGTACCCAGACGAAAAAATGCAGCAAACCTTAGTGGAGGACCTTGAACGCTTAGTGTCTGGAATGCAGAAAGGTAAAACCAACCAAACAACAGCATTAGTAAAAACCCAAATACCATAAACAAAACAATTGTTAAGACTGACAAGCTGACCGTTTTTGAGAAAATAAGACATAAAGTGATCCCAATACACAGAGAACCAACCGCAAAATAAACCATCATCAAGAAAGCAGGAAAAATCTTTAAGAACCCCCCGCCCCCCCAAACCCCCAC
>NW_021319957.1:760882-771825 GCF_001605985.2 Dendrobium catenatum | reverse complement strand
TTTTTAAGACTGAAAAGACCCGAAGGAGAAGACTTAAATAAAATCTGGTCATTGCATTGTAATTGTAAAGGCAACTCAACAATCATGCTCACTAAATCCCTCGAAATGCAATCCCTGAGTTTAGGAACATTCCAAATCCCATTCTCCAAGAATTCATACACTTTAGTATTAATGAGAGTAACAGTATTCAAGAGATTGCCAATGGAACCACAACCTAACCAATTGTCCTGCCAGAAAGAGATATTCCCTTTCCCCAAACCCCATTGAATTAAGTGCTCCGCTTTCCCCTTAATGTTACAAAGCCTTTTCCAAACCATTGAGTTAGATCTTTTGTAAGTACAAGAAGTAGCATGAAAATCTTTGCAATACTTTGCATTCATAAATTGAGCCCAAAGACTCATGTTAGATCTAAAAGCAAACCATGATTTGTAAGAGAAAGCTTTGATAGTATCAATAAAACTTTTGCACCCTAAGCCCCCATCGTTTAAAGCCCCGCAAACTTTGTTCCACAAAGACCAGTAAATGTAATTACTATTGTTTTTGAAACCCCAAAAGAACTTGTTAACTAATCTTTTCATTCTCAAACAAATAGAAACAGTAGGGTTCAAAGTATGAAAAATATAGATGGGAATCAAATTTAACACACTTTTGATCAAAACCAATCTCCCACTAAAAGACAAAAAATTAAAATTCTAATTAGCAATTTTGTTTTGAAAAGCCGTAATAATATCTTCAAAAATATGATTCCATTTTCTCCATTTAAAAATCGAAGTGCCCTAGTACTTGATAGGGAAAGAAATGCAATTAAAACCACATATAAGATTAATAGAATTAATTCTACCTTGATTCACCCCTTTGGACACCAAAAAACTGCTCTTGTTTTTATTAATATCCAAACCATTCATATTTTGAAAATTACTTAAAAAATGAACTAAAACTTTAACGTTTTTAATCGAGCCATTAGAAAAAATTATAAAGTCATTAGCAAAACTAAGATGGGTAATCGGCATACCCCCCAAAGTATGATAAAATAAGGCTGTATGTCTCTTGAAGAATTCCTCCAAACCCCTAGAAAGGTAATCCATGGCAATAATAAAAAGAGCAGGCGATAATGGATCACCTTGTCTCAAACCTTCCACAGACTTAAAAAAACCATGATTTCTCCCATTAATAATAACAGAAAAGAAATAATTCTCAATACTATTTTTCACCAGTTGAATAAAAGCTTCGTTAAAACCAAATAGAGATAAAACATTATAAAGAAAATTCCAATTCAAATTATCATAAGCTTTCGTAATATCAAGTTTGAAAATAATATTACCACCATTCACTTTAGCATTTATATCATGAATAATCTCTTGAGCAAGCAAAACATTATCAAAGATACTCCTGCCTTTAACAAAACCAGTTTAATTAACAGAAACAATTCTCGGCAAAATATCAACAAGCCTAGAAGCAATAATTTTAGAAATAAGTTTATTGAGAAAAGAGCACAGGCTAATAGGACGAAAGTCGTTCCAATTGTTAGCATCATCCTTTTTAGGAATTAAAACAATATTAGTAGTAGCAAAAAATTTCGGGTAAGAGCTACCTTCAAAGAAATCTTTAACCTCCTCTAACACATCCAACTTAATAATATTCCAAGACTTAACAAAAATTTTGGTAGTAAAGCCGTCCGGACCCACAACAGAGTCAGAGTTCATGTTCTTAATGGTATTCCAAACTTCTTCCTCAGAAGGAATTTGAAGCAACATTTGATTATCACTATCACAATGAGGAATAATGTACAAGTTAGAAATAGGAATATTGTTAAACTCTTTATTAAAAACTTGCTTGAAATGATCTACACCATATCTAATAATATCCTCCTCATTATCAAGAGTATCACCATTATCATTAAAAATTTTAAAAATATGATTTCTCATATTTCTCTTTTTAGCTAAAGCATGAAAAAACTTGGTATTTCTATCCCCTCATGCAATCAATTTAGAAGCAGAATCAATTTAGAAGCAGCCTTCTATTTCTAATAAATTTCCTCCTGATCTTGCAAAAGACCAAGCTTAATTTTAGCATTATTAAGAGCAGCGATATTGTCAAAAACCGGATTACCCATATAAATCTTTTCACAATCCATCACGTCTTTTTCAGCCTCCTTAATATTAGAAAAAATATTTTTAAAAACATTTTTATTCCACCACCTTAAAACTTATTTTAATCTACTAAGCTTGGCCCAAAGCCTGGACATACCATAGATATCATTATTCAGAGCTAAAGGCACATTCCAGTTATTATAAACAACATCACTGAAATCCTTATGAGATAACCACATATTTTGAAATTTAAAAGCAGAAGGATGCTAAAGCTTAATAGAATCAATAATCAGAAGTAAAGGAGCATGATCAGAAAAAGTTCTACTTAAATGTTCAACATGAGTCATAGGAAAATTAACCAACCAATCATTATTAAATAAAATCATATCCAGTCTTTGCCATAAATTAGCTCTACTCCAAGTAAAAGCATTACCAAAAAAGCTAATATCATGTAAATTACAATCACTAATCATAAAATTGAAATCATCCATAGAATGAATGTTAGGAGACTTACCCCCTCTTTTCTCATTAGCATTGCAAATAGTATTAAAGTCCCCACCAACACACCACGGTTTGCAAAAGAAGATAGTTGCTCCCAAAGAGTCAAGCGACCGAGTCTAGTACAAGAAGCATAGACAAAAGAAGCATTGTAATTAAAGTTAAAATAAACAATGTTGACATTAACCACTTGATGGAAATCCTCTAAAATAGTTAAGTTAACAGCATTCTTCCAGAAAATTCAGATTTTGTTGGAACAATTGGCAAAAAATAAGGAAAAACCCAAACGGTTAGTAGTACTATCAATTTTCACCCAATAAATTAAAGGTTCAAGTAAAATCAAAACTTGAATATTGTAAATTCTATAAAAATTTTTTACTCTAGTAATCGATTCAGTCCCCCCAATACCTCTAATATTCCAAATGAGAGCATTAACCATTAGAAATTTTTGAAGAAGTTTTAGTTCTAGTAGAATGAGGCGTCTGAGGTAATGAGATTTTAATATTCTTACCCTTTTTTTTACAACCTTTATAAATTCATCCTCCTCTTCTTTATTGGAGGAATTACCAACATCAATAGAGGACAAAGAATCTTCTTTTTCATCGCTACCCAAAACATCCTTCAAGACCTCCTTTCCATCGTTGGGGATAATTCCCCTTCTTCACAAAATTCATTATCACAACTATTAATCTCAACTAGAGGAGCATTAACAGGAGTAGGCACAATAAACTGATTACCCTTAGCATTATTAAGCATTGAGTCAATAGAAACATAAATATCAGGTTCCTTCTCAACAACATTCAACAGCACATTACTATCATTACAAATATCATTAGCAACCAGGTTATTATTAACCTGCAAAACATGATTCACTGGCTCAGGATTCCCACCATTAGTTCCCGGAACATTAGGAACATCAATTCCAACAATATTAATAGTCGAACTAGGTAAAATAGCATCTAACAAATTCGGATTTATCTCAGGCACTTCAGTATTATTAATAGGTTTCTTTTTCAAATTAGGGTGTAGCTTAAAACATTCCGAAACCGCATGGCCATTAATTTTACAGTGAGTGCAAAAATCAGAAACCTTTTCAAACTCAACCTTTTGTAAATAACCGAACGCTTTTGAGCCCACCCAAATTTTCTTTGCATGCTTTTTTGAGATGTCGACTTCAACAAGAACTCTCGCCACTGAAGGACGGGTTCTCATTACACTAGCTTGGTCAGTTTGCAATGGACGACCAAAAATGGAACCAATAGCATGCAAAACTTTTGAATTAAAGAAGTGTAAACGAAGATTAGGAAATGAAATTCATATGAGAACTATCGGAGATTCCTCTTTTACATCAAAAAATGGAGTCCATTTAAGCACACACATTTGGTCGTTGTTGATAAAATAAGCTCTCCTAGCAAAAACCCTACTATAGTCCAAATCATTAGAAAGTTGAATCGCAATATGTCAAGCATCCATCAAGCCAACAGAAAAAAACTAGACAATTTAAGGTTACCGAAAAAGCGACGAATCGAATCCAGTTTAGTCTGCGCAGACCAAACTTACCAACTAATGTGAACTTAAAAGGAGAAGCCAGTTTAAGCACATCCTCATCAGAAAGAAGGATGGCCGGAATACCATTAAAAACCGTTTGGGCCAGGGCATTTTATTTTTCTTATGTTTTTATAATACACTTATATTTTACTCTTATTTCTTATTTTTTTAGGACTATGATTCCTAACCTTTAAGTGGGAAAAAAAATCTTATCAATTAATTTTTAAAAGAAAGATTTATAAGATCAGAGATCGGAGTCATGCCCTTAAATTCTAGAAGCCTTTGTTCTTTTTTTTTTTTTTAATTCTTACTTTTCTTTTGTTTTCTTTCATTTTTTCACCCACGCTCTTCCATGGATCTTTCCCCAAGCAATCTTCGAACTTTTTTTATCATATGACTCCCTTTTATTAGACCTAAGTGGACATTTCTCACTCCTAATGTTTATGCCTTCATTGTATTGTAACTACAAGCAAGCTTGATGCATCAACAATATCTTCATCAATGCAACTCTATTCTCTTATCCAAGATGCAAAGGATGCTTTGCTACAAAAAAAAAAAAAAAAAGAATTAAGATGAAGTTGTTTTTTATGTGTGGAATCTTATTGTGTTTATCAATCGGGTTGTTTTGTTGCCTTGGACTTCAAGTTTGTCATGCTTGTTGGGGGTGCAGGGTGTTTACCCTTTGTTTGGGTTAGGCCATGTGCTTTACACACGAATTTTTATTTTTTTTGCACAACACACTAGCACTGTGTACCAGAGCACTCGGCACTATGTACCTGAGTACCCCAACACTGAACAACAAAGAGTGGAGTGCCGCAGTCATCTAGGTTTTTTTTTTTGGTTAAAACCCACGGAGGGGCCTACACGTTCATATCAAAAATATCAATTATAGAGTCCTTAAAAGGATCCTCCAGCTCTCTACTGCTCCGAATAGCTACAAGATTAAAAGAAATAAAACCTAAGAGTCGGTGGTTCCTTGTTCTAAGATTACAAAAAGAACAAAAGAAAATACTTGGGCTGTGAGTAGACAACACCCAAAAAAGGAAGATCCTCAAATAAGCATTCAGCACCATCTTCCTGCAAAAATAAAGAGAACAACAGAAAAAAAAAACAACTATAAATAAAGAGTACCTTGCAATTCTTTAAATTTCCCACTTGATCAAAAAGTATAGGCCTGCAAAATACTCTCAAAAGAAGCAAGTAAGAATGCTCGAAAATATCACAGAAGAAAAACCCGTAATTTCGCCTGAAGGGCGGTACAGATATAAAAGAGAAACAACATATCCTTCAAGGCCATAAAATTAACAATGAAATTCAACTTAATAAGTCTAGTGAAACGAAAGAATTTCCCCTCCAGTAAAATCCTATCTTCAGAAAGCGTATAACTAACATTCTCCCTCCAGCTATTGAAAATGTACTCGTCCTCCCAAATGTAAACCCCACAGTTATTATAATGATACAGGAAAGCCATCAGTCTCACCAGATGTAACCTGCCCTCCACCCGCAAATAGATCTTACCGGAGTAAATGTTTGGGCCACAGAACAACCAACCATCAAACTTCCAAGCCACCTACATAATACAGAGAAACAAGTTAAGAAAAAGATTCTTACCATCCAGCTTGGAAGAACAAAACAAAAGGAAACACATGAGAACCAAACCAGAAACCAAACTCCAGAAAAGTAAAATCGAATGGTTAAGGTGCCCACTATCCCAAATCCCAATCCAGAAAAGCACAGAAATGAAAGGGAAAAACTCAACCAACAAAAAAACCTTACAACAAATAAAATAGTTAGAGAGACACTTTAAAATAAGAGAACAAGACACCCTTAGGACGGCAGTGCAAAACATAACCAAAAACTTCCAGATTACCTTGTACCTGGACAAAAAAATGCAGCAAACATTAGTGGAGGACCTTAAACGCTTAGTGACTGGAATGCAGAAAGGCAAAGCCAACCAAACAACAGCATTAGTAAAAACCCAAATACCATAAACAAAACAATTGTTAAGACTGACAGGCTGACCGTTTTTGAGAAAATAAGACATAAAGTGATCCCAATACACAGAGAACAACCCGCAAAATAAACCATCATCAATAAAGCAAGAAAAATCTTTAAGAACCCCCCCATCAAGGAGCACAGCACGGGAAACGCACCAAGCTACAGAAGAATACAACATGAAAAAAATCAAAGCAGAGAGAGCCTAATGCACAGGAAAATAAGGCAAGTTCAAATGATCTAATCTAGCAAGACCAAGGGCTTCATTGGGAAGGTTGTACTCATCGTATTCCTCAAAATTAGCAAGAGTGCAACCCCTTTTGGCAAGTAAATCAGCCACCGCATTGCATTCCCTTAAAATATGCGTAATGGTAAAGGAGCAAAGGGACAAAAATTGTTTAATATCTCTAATTTTATAAAAATTGTCAGCGTTAGCAGAACATTGACCTTTGATATAGTGAATAATAAGCACAACGTCCAGCTCCACCCAAATATTAGCCATACCAATGGAAATACAAAGCTTAATTCCGTAAAGCAAACTTTCCAGTTCAGCCTGAATAGCATTAATAGCATTGGAGGGACCCGCAAAAGCCTTTATGACACAACCTTTATTGTTTCTAATAATGCCACCACACCCAGCACCTGAGGAGTAAAGGAACCATCGGTATTAAGTTTAAAACACCCCTCCAAAGGTTTTTTTTCCAAAAAATGATCCTATTGTTAGGAACAGTAACAGGTGAAAGAAAACTCAAACCAAACTCATTAACCAAATGTTGGTACCCTTTGAAATAGTCGTTCTTGAGAAGCTTAGCCACAAACAATTGAACAATTTTATGCTTAATTTTAGAAATGATAGTATTCGCATCCATTCTATCATTAACATGTTTAGAGGCATTCCTAGTCTCCCAAATATACTAACAAATCAAAATAGGAATAATATTGCGAATTTAACCTTTGACTTTAATAAACCAACCGGTAAGAACATCATTCATAGAAGTGAAACTAAAAGTAGGAAAAACTTTAAAAAGATTATCAAAATAAATCCAAACTTTCATCGCAATGGGATCTTGAAAAAAAACATGAAGTAAGCTTTCAATGTGGTAGCAACATTGACATTTAGACACAATAAAGAAACCTTTCTTAATAAGCAATGTATTCACTGGAAGGTGGTTGTGCAAAATCCTGCACACCAAAAAAGAGTAAGTAGGAGGAATGCTATCATGCCAATAAGCAACATTAATGAAGTTAGTAGGCATAGGTTGCTTGATAAACTTCCAAACATGTTTAGAACTAAAATGGCCATCATTAGAACAGGTAGACATAATGCAATGTTCCATATTCGAATGTATAGAAATACACATAATTAATTGGATAATGAAATTAGGAAATAAATTGTAAAGTAAATTCACATTCCAATTATCATTAATAAAAAAATCCTTAACTTTGCAAAGAGAAGAAGAACGGATATTTAAAAGGTTATCGATAGAGAAGTTACCCAACCACTTATCTTGCTAAAAATAAATATTGCCACAACCTAAACCCCATTGGATGAGATCCTCCGCTTCCCACTTAATATTGTATAATCTTTTCCAATTAGGAGAATCACCCAACTTGAAGGCAAAATTTAACGGATGTTTCACTCCACAGTATTTAAAAAACATAAATTTAGCCCAAAGACTCTTCTTGGCTCTAAAATTAAACCAAAGTTTAAAATTGAAAGTATGAGCCATCTCTTGGATAGTTTTAAATCCAAGTTTTCCCTCATCCATACTCCTAGAGCAATTCTTCCAAGATCCCCATAAGATAGCCTTGCAATCGGCCTTGGATCCCCAAAGAAATTTGTTGAAGAGAACCTCCAACCTTTTAGAAACATAAATAGTCGGAACCACAATGTGAAGCAAATAAATAGGAATGGAGCAGAGAACATGTTTAATGAGCACAAGTCTACCACAATAAGATAAGTAATTAAAAGCCCAAGAATTAAGTTTCTTTTGGATGTCATTGAAGATTTCATCGAATAAAAATGACCGTTTACGACCTTTGAATAAAGGAGAGCCTAAATATTTCATCGGTAGGGACTTTATCATTAAACCCTTTTTTCTTTCATCGGTACCCTTTTTTTCTTTTGGTTTTATTAAAGGTTAACCCACTGGTCTTCTGAAACTTGTCAAGAAATCTAAAAAGGTTTTGAATATTATGAATAGAGCCATTCGCAAAGATAATGAAATCATCAGCAAAACTAAGGTGAGATAGAGGCAAAACACCACCAGACCGAAAATACAAACTCAGATTCATTCTAAAAAACTGGTTCAGGCCACGAGATAAAAATTCCATAGCTATAATGAAAAAAGCAGGAGATAGAGGATCACCCTGTCTAAGACCATTAGAAGAACGAAAAAAGCCATGAGGTTTACCATTAATAATACTGAAAAATAATAGAATTCAATGCTATGCTTGATTAATTTGATAAATTGAGAATTAAAATCAAAGGACCGTAACACAGCATAAAGAAACTCCCAGTTCAGATTATCATAGGCTTTGGTTATGTCCATTTTGAAAATAATGTTCCCACCAACAACCTTTTTATCCAAATCATTAATTAGTTCCCACCAACAACTCGCAGTCATCTAGGTATGATGCAACAGCTATCATGACAAAGGTTTGAGCTCTGCAACACCCCAAACTTGTGCCATAGCTCTGCGAGACGGACTGGATGGTTTTCTTTCTTATTTTTTTGAAGGGTTGCATCCCTTGCCACTTGGGGTTATTTACTTGTCTTACTTTTATATTTTGGGTGGTTAGACATTGAAAATGGTACGTGTGAGAAGAGAAGCAAGAAGAGCGTGAGAAAGAAGAGAGATTGTACTTATTTCTTCCAATTTTCATAGTAGATTTATTGGTTTGGTACGTGTGGCTCCATGATTTTTTCCCTATTTTGATTTTCATAGTAGATTTATTTTTCCGCTGCTTTTAGTTTTTTGCTTGTTTTGTCATTGTGGTGTTTACTCCTCATCCCCAATAGTTGTATACTAGATATTGCTCGATTTTACTAACCTATTCATTCAAATGTATGCCCTAGTACTGATTCACCTCCATTTATGATTCCTTAAAAGTAAGAATCCTAATGGAACTTAAATGTTGGTAAAAGCTACAGTTTCTGTAAGGTGAAACAGCAATCATCATTTTAGTAGTTAATTGATACAGAATATTCATATCCCTAGGATTCTTATTATGGTGAAAATTTACTGTGGTGGTTAATATCTCTTCTTCCTTGATTTCTCTATATATGAAGTTCCTATCGTAACAACCAACTGCTTATTAAGAGGATTCATCGCTCAAAATGTTCAACAATCTTCATGCCCTCAACCTTGAAACTTGCTTCATTTATTTATTTAGAATTATAATAGCTACTCTTATTTCCTTTTTTGAATTTCGTTTGCTTTGATCTTTAGAAAGTATGCAGACAACCTGATATTGTCTTATCTAAATTAGGAAAAGTTAAAGCTTTTTTGTTATTTATAATTTTATAAAGAAAATTATTTGTTTTAAAAAACTAAAAGTAGCCAACTCTCACATGGTTCAAAGGAGTAACCGCAAACTAGTATAAACTTCTGTGTGAATTTTGAGCTTTACGTTCACCTGACTTAAGGGGAAATCTCAAGACCTGTGAATCCCATGAGGTAATCCCACGAGGGAGCTTTAAATTGCATGCATCCTAAAAAAAATGATGAAACTTCTTACAACTATTTTATTGATAAAAATTAGTGTATAAGACCAATTATAATAAGTAGATATAAGGTGTAATACAAGTAAGAAGAGCTCAAGATAAGTTATTGATGAATTCATGAGTTAGGTAGTAAAGCATGTAAGTTGCATTTCTATATTAAATGTGCATTTATGTATTAAAAATGAAGTGTCAGGCGATGGATAATACATAACTTCTCTTTGTATATTTGAACTCTCTAACATCGCTTCGTTTACACCTTATAGTATTATCTGCAAGAAGCCTCAAAACTTCGTCAGCAAATCACCAACTTACAGAACTCAAACAGGTAAAACGGAGTTCATTTGCTCATTTTTTTCCAAATTCAAAAGTTCCATATGTTCAAGAATCAATGATGATCGCAGGAATCTGATGGGCGAGGCTTTAAGTACTATGAGCTTAAGGGACCTCAAGCAACTGGAAACAAGACTAGAGAAAGGCATCAACAAAATCAGATCTAAAAAGGTTATATGCATACTAATTTAAAAAATTATTAGATTTTATCTACAGCTTTTCTTTTACTGAAACGTTTTAGCTAAATGTGCTTCATTCATTCAGAATGAATTGTTATATGCTGAGATTGAGTACATGCAGAAGCGGGTAAAACTATAACCATATTTAAATTTCCATTGCATTCTCTTATAACGTCCATTATAATGAAATTTCTGCTCACTTTTTTACTGCAGGAGATGGAACTGCAAAATGATAACATGTACCTCCGAAATAAGGTCAGTGTTTTTTCTTTTCAGTAATGAAAATGTGGTTAGTCTTATTTCAGAAAATAATATTTTATGCCATTCTAAAATCCATTATATGCATTAAAATTTGAAATTTAAAAAGAGTGTCTATAGTCATGAACGACAAGCACAACCGAGGTGGGGACTAGAGCAATGATCTATTCCCTCAATTGTGACTTCAAGAATACGGGTTCAAGTCATGAAAAAAAACCTTTTTCAATAGGATATATAAAGTTATGTACATCGACGCATCTTTAAACCTTAGGTACTTCATGCTCTGAGTAAGGAAAGGTCTTCTTTTTTTTTTTTTGG